>NC_092761.1:5386993-5686993 GCF_047496795.1 Chiloscyllium punctatum | reverse complement strand
GGTCTAGAGGGGTTGGAGATACTTTCTGTTCTTAACCGCAGGTGGGAATATAACAGCAGGGAAATGATGCTGGAACTTTTGCAATGGCCTGTTCAGAGAAGAGTCAGGGGATCGGCCACAAGTCTGATCATTGCATTAATCATTTTTTTCGGAAGAATGATAAAATAGAAGATGGAGGGCGGAAATAGACCATTTGGCCCATGAAGTCTGGATCAGCACTCAATCAGATCTTCGCTGACAATGCTCCCAGTCAGGCTGGCACATTCCTTGGAGGAGAATTTGCAGATGGAGGTTATTCGATGCATACGTCTATAAGACAATAGAGCAGAAATCAAAGCATTCAGCGCGCTGAGTCTGCTCTGCCATTAAATCATGGCAGATGTCTTTCTAAACTCAATTCTCCTGCTTTCGCCCCATAAACCTTGATCCCTTTGGCAACCACGCTGCGACATATCTCAGTCTTACATATAATCAAAAACTTGGTCTCCACAGCCTTATCTGGCAATGAATTCCATACATTCACCACTCTCCAGTTGAATAAGCGCCTCTTATTACTGCTCTCAAATGTCTTCCCTTTTCTCCAAGGCTGTGCCTTTGGGCTCTAATCTCTACTAAAAATAGAAAACTTTCCCCAGTATCCACTATATCCAGGCCATTCATGATTTTATAAGTGACAACTTGATTTCCTCCTATCCTTCTAAATGTCATCGAGTATACACCCAGAGTATTCAAACTTTCCTCATGTGTCAAGCTTTTCATTCCTGGGACCATAATCGTGAATCACCTCTGAACACACCCCAGGACCAGTGCATCCTTCCTGAAATTTGAGGACCAAACGTACGTACAGTAATCCAGATGTGGTCTAACCAGACCCTTATAGAGCCTCGGAAGTGCATCCCTGCTTTTATATTCAAGTATTCCAAAAATAAATGTCATCATTGCAATTGTCTTCCTAACTACAGATTCAAAATACAAGTTCATCTTGAGAGAATACTCGGCTAAAATTCTCAAGTATCTTTGCATTCCAAACATGTGAATTTCTGCCCCATTTAGACAATAGTCCGTATCTTTATTCTTCCTACCAAAGTGCGTCACCTCACTTTTTTCCACATTATGCTCCATCTGCCACTTATTTTCCGATGCTCGCTGCATGTCCATATCCTTCTGCAGCATCCCCGCCTCCTCAATGCTACCTGTTCTTCTACCTTTGCATTGTCTGAAAATTAGGTAAAAACAATGACTGCAGATGCTGGAAACCAGATTCTAGATTACGGTGGTGCTGGAAAAGCACAGCGCTTCAGGTAGCATCCGAGGAGCAGTAAAATCGACCTTTCGGGCAAAAGCCCTTGATTCTTGATGAAGGGCTTTTGTCTGAAACGTCGATTTCACTGCTCCTCCGATGCGAGCTGCACTGCTGTGCTTTTCCAGCACCATAGTCTGAAAATTAACACACATTGCCCTCAGGTACTTTATCTCGATGGCTATTGGAGAAAACGAATATTTGTGGTCCCAACACAGGGTTTAGGAACACCACTTGTCACCATCTGCCATCCCGAGGAGGATCATTTTGTTCACAATCACTGCTTTCTATCCTGCGAGCGCACCTTGCCTCTGACACCATGGGCCATTATCTTATTCAGTAACCTCCGGTGTGGCAAATATCAAAGGCCTTCATGAAGTCCAGACACATAACACCCATTGGCTCTCCTTGGTCTACCTCCTCGTTACTTCCTCAAAGAGGAATTATTGCAGATTTGTCAAGCATGGCCTCCCCCTGATGAAATCATGATGACTTTGCCTTATTTTAACATACACTTTCAAGTATTCAGAAATTTCTTCCAACGTAATGGATTCGAGGACCTTATTCACCAGCAAGATTCGGCTGATTGGTCAGTAATTTGCCAGATTTTGTGTTGTTTCTTTTTAAAATGTTGTATCACAGTTGTGATTTTTCATTTCTTGCAGCACTCTTTCTGATTCCAGCGATTCCTGAAAGTTATCCACTTACGTATCCACTATTTCTTCAGTTGTTTACCTTAGAAATATGGAGGGTACTCCATCTGATCCAGATGATGTATCCACCTTCAGGCCATTCAGTGTTTCTTGCACCTTCTCGGTGATGGCCACTAGACTCACATCTGTTCCCACATTCTTTGTATGTTTGGGTATAACTCATGTCTTCCAGTGTGAAGACTGGCACAAAATAATTTTTCAGTTCCTCAACCATTTCCTTGTTCACACCTACTATCTGTCAAGTGTCTTTTTCCAGTGGCCCATTGTTCACTTCTACTTCATTATTGCATTTTATGAATAAAGAACCAACTGCAGCCTTCCTTTGTATTAGTAGTTCCCTCATATTTCATCTCCTCCCTCCTCATTGGTTTTGTTGTTGCCCTTTGTGGGTCTTTGTGATCTTCCCACTCCTCTTATTACCCACTGCCCTTCACCACATTATATGTTTTCTCTCTTTCTTTTATGCTACCGATGACTTCCTCAGTCAGCCATGGTTGTCTCATTCTCTCTGCACCATGCCTCATTTTCCACAGGATGTGTCTCTGATGTGTCTGCTGAATTAGACTCAGACACTCCAACCATTGCATTTCCACTTTCCTTCTTTCTGGCTAGGCTCCTCTCCTCACCAATTTCATCCAGCTCCTCCCTCATGCCTCTGTAATTACCTTTATTCAACTTTAATATAGTTACCGCTGATTGTATATTCTCCCTCTCAAATTGCAAGGTAAATTCAATCATTATCATCACCGCCTCCTAAGGGTTCCTTCATCTTCAGCTCCCTTGTCACGTCTGATTCATTGCACATCTCTAAATCCAGTATTGCCTGTTCGCTACTTGGCTCGACCACAAGCTGCTCCAAAAATCCAGATCATCAACATTCCATAAGTGAACTGAATTAAATTTATTCTCACGTGTACTGAGGCACTGTGAAATGCTTTGTCTTGCGATCATTACAAGCAGATCGCAGAGTTAAGTAGCATAGATGTATAAATAATGTGCAAACATATAATAGGTTCGCCTTTGTTCAGGTTGAGGTCACCACTTGCTGTATCCATCTCCAGTCCTGAATGGTACGAGTGGCATACCAGATAGTGATACATCCAGACAGAATGCTTTCAATGGCGCACCTATTAAGGATGGCAAAAGTATTTGCAGTGGTGCTTCAACTGATAATCGATTTCTTTTTTTAAATTTCCACCACATCGAGCGAAATGCCATCATCAGACATATATCCCTCTCCCATCCCTGTCCACCATCCACAGGGACCATTCCCTACAGGAACCCCTGTTGCACTCTGCCTTCATTCCCAACACCTCCACCAACTCGCACATGCAGTCTTCCCACTGCGTCGCTGCTTTTGTGACACATAAATGCATAGAACCTAAAAACCCGAGCAGGAGTAGGCTGTCCGGCCCTTCAAGCCTGCTCCGCCGTTCAATGACATCATTGCTGATCTTTCTAAAGACTCAAATCTGCTTACTCGCACTCTCCCTCTATCCATTATTTCATTTATTGTTCTAAAGAAGTTTCGCTTTTAGCTTTAAAAACATTTTTTTTATTGAACTAGCATCAACTTGTTCGCTGGCAAGGTATTCCATATATTACCATCTGCCTGGGTCTAGAAGGTTCTTCTTAACTCAGTCCTAAATAAAATCCCTGTAAACCTGTGGCTCTGCCCTTTTGTCCGAGTTTGACCCGCAATTGGAAACATCTTTTCTAATTTTATCTTATCTATTCCGTTTCAAAGCAATATGTTTCATTAATATTCCCACTCATTCTTCTAAATTACAACAAAAACTAATCCGAATCTACAGAGTCTCCCTTGAAAGGTGAACCCCCTCAACTCCGGAATCAACCTCGTGAACCGCCTCTGCACCCTCCACCCCGCCCAGTGCCAATATATGCGTTTTCAAGTAAGGGGACCAAAAGTACACACAGTTCACCAAGGATAGCCTCACCAGGATCTTGTACAGCTGTAACATAACATCTCTGCGTGAACCTTAACGAATCTACGTTGCAACTGTCCAATTTCAGTCGAGATGTCCTACTATTTCTTCCTTGACAATAGACTCAAAAATCTTCCCCACTGCAGAATTTAAGCTAACTGATCAATAATTCCCAATCTTTTATCCACCTCCCGTTGTAAACAGTGGTGTCACACTCGCTGGTTTCCAATCTGCTGGGACTTTCTTGGAGTCTAGTGAATTTGAATATTGCCACTAGTGCATTTGCTGTTTCTCCCGCCATCTCCTTTAATACCCTGGGATGCATTGCCTCACGGCCAGGAAACATGTCCATCATCAGTTCCATTAGCTTGCCTGACACTACTTCTTGAATAATAATGTTTGTTTCCAAGTCCTCACCTACATTTGTCTCTTTGTCCCTTCCTGGCATGTTATTAGTATCCTCCACTGTGAAGACTGACAGAAAATACCTGTTCAATGCCTCGGCCATTTCATCACATTGCATGACGAAATGCCTCTTCCCATCATCGAAAGAACCAACCTTTATTTTAGCCACTGTCTTTTCGTTTTATATTTTTATAGAAACGTTTGCTATCTGTCTTTGTATTCTGTACTTGTTTTTTCCCCCTCATGTTTATCTTTAAAATTTTCCACATCTTCCAGTTTCAGGATGTTCCTGGCCACTTGGTATGCCTTCTCTTTCGCTTTGATAGCGTCCCTTATTTCCTAAGAAACGCAGGGCAGCCTATCCCTTTCTTCACAGTCATACGTTTTCCCTGGAATATACTTTTGCTGAGCACTTCTACAAAAAAAAATCTTTTTTGGAAGTCCTCCACTACTCGATATCTGTCCCACCATATAACCTTTGTTTCCACTCTACTTCAGCCAGGTGCTCTCTCGTTCTATTTTTGTGCCCCCTGTACATGCAGAGAACCCTGGTATTGGATTTTCTCTTCACACTCCCCATCTGAATTCTAAGTTCTGCCATACTGTGATCACTCGTTCCAAGAGGATCCCTAACTATGAGATCATTAATTATTCCTGTTCCTCTACACAGGACCAGGTCGAGAATTGCTTTCTCCCTCGTCGGTTCCATTGCATACTGTTCAAGAACGCTATCAAGGTTGCACTAAACGAACTCCTTCTCAAAGTTACTGTGACTGAGCTGGTTCGACCAAGCTACACGTAGATTAAAATCCCTAATGATAATAGCCTACCCAATTTTACAGGCATTGCTTGTTTCTTTGTTTCTTGCCTACACCAATGTGATGTTATTATTTGATGGCCGATAGACTGCACCTGTCAGTGACGTTTTCTTCTTAGAATGTCTACTTTCAACGCAAATTAATTTAAACTCATTCGCCATCGAACATATATTGTCTCTCCACATTGCCCTGATGTCGGCCTCGAATAACAGAGAGACACCATCTTCCTACACTGCTGTCAGACCTTCCAAATTACCTCGTACTCTTAGATATTTAACTCCCAGTCATGGCCATCCTTCAACCGTGTCTCTCTAATGGCTATTAAATCATTTTCATTCTTGTTGATTTGTGCCATTAACTCTACATGTTACAAATGCGCCGAGCATTCAGGTGAAGTGTCTTTTTGTTAGGTTTCTTGTTCTCATAATTTCTCTAATAATATCTCAGTTTGCTTCTTGTCACTCCTCACCTGTTCATTGACGTCTTCCCTCCTCTCTTTCCAATGGTCCAATCCCACCTTCCAGGTGAAGCAACACATGAACTGCACTTCGTGCAATCCAATCGACTACAGTCACTGCTCGCAATGTGGTTTGCACTATCTTGGGAAACGAAGACTGGGTGACCACATTGCAGAGCATCGAAGTCCTATCTTCAAGAAGAGTTCCAGCAAGCCTCAGCACATGCTGAAAGCACCACACCTCAGTTTCTATTTGGGGACTCCACAGCCCTTCAGACCCCATATCAATTTCGATTTTCTTTTAGGGCCTGTACTTTCCCATGTCCTAATCCCTCATTTCTCACGCCAAGCCTTGTTGTCACAAAGCCTGCCATAGCACACTATATATGGCTCACCACTAACAGTCTCCATTAACCACTTTTCACCTTGCCAGCTAGGTCATTATCCACTCCATTGTCCAACTGTTCTTCTCTCTATTTGAACTCTATCCCTACCTATCGTTCACTCCTTACCTTCCCCCAACACCCACTATATCTTCTGCAGATAGACCAACATTTTCCAAGTTATCGTCAGTTCTGAGGAATGGTCACTGGACTCGAAATGTTAACTCTGATTTCTTTTTCTGATGCTGTTAGACCTGCTGAATTTTTCCAGCACCATCTAGTTTTGCTTTGGTTAGAGTCGGATACGGTGAATGTTCGAGGAAGAATGATTGCGCATGATCTGGTAGAAGCCTGATACTGTGCTTGTGCAATGATCCCCTGCACAGAAAACAGAACTGTGTTCCTGTTAAAAGGTTCTCTTGTGGATAGTTCCCATTACAAGGTGAGCCTTTGGCATCCACCTCTTAGGTCAATGAAGGCAGCAATCATTTCTGCGGCAGTTCTATCCTGGATGTGATGAAACGCAGAGAGAGAAACATCTCTCATGTCAGATGTGAACGAATTGGAGTCCACACAGGAGGTGTAATCAAGTGCTTGTTTTCAGATAGAGAACAATCAAAAGCTTTCTTATTGTAACAACGTGCCATTGGATATCAAAGCTAAAGGGTTTATAGGCGCAAAGGCTGAATACAGCGTTTTCTTGTTAAAATACAATATATTCCCTCCAGTGTGACAGTACAGTTGTGAATAGTAGTAAATAGAAGAACTGGAGGAATCATTTATGGCCATAAATGAGACGTGGGTTTCTTAGGGACAGGAATGGTTGCTGGATGTTCCAGGTTTTAGAACATTTAAAAAGAATGGTTGGGGGTGGGGAAAGAGGAGGGTGTGGAGCACTGCTAATCAGAGAGGGTACCACAGCTGCAGAAGTTACCATTGTCGAGGGGTGTCTGCCTACTGAGGCAGTATGGGTGGAAATTAGGAACAGTAAGGGAGCAGTCACCTCATTAGGAGTTTACTACAGGCCACCGATATCAGCAGGGAGATCGAAGAAAGCACAGGTCGGCAGATTTTGGATAAGTGTGAATGTAGTCGGGTTGTTGTAAAGGGTGACTTTAACTTTCCCAATATTGATTGGAACCTCCTTCGAGCAGATGGTTTGGAAGGAGCTGTTTTTGTAAGGTGTGTTCAGGAGGGTTTCCTAACTCAGGACGTTGACAGGCTGATGAGGGGAGAGGCTATTGTGGATTCAGTGCTGGGCAATGAGCCTGGGCAGCTGTCAGATCTTGTGGTGGGAGAGCATTTTGGTGATAGTGACCACAACTGCCTTACATTCTACATAGCTATGGAGAAGGAGAGAAGCCGGCACAATGGGAGGAAATTTAATTGTGGAAAAGGAAACTATGATGCTATCAGATGTGAGTTGGGAAGCAAGGACTGGCAGCAATTGTTCCATGGAAAGTGCACTATAGACATGTGGAGACTGGTTAAGGAACAGTTGTTGTGAGTGGTGCATAAATGTGCTCCTCTGAGACAGGCAAGAAAGGGTAAGATAAAGGAACCTTGGATGATGAGAGTGGAGGAGCTCCTCGTCAAAAGGAAGAAGGCAACTTACGTAAGGTGGAAGAAGCAAGGGTCTTGTTCAGCTCTAGAGGATTACAGGCAGGTGAAGAACTAGCTAAAAGATGGTGTGAGAAGGGCCAGGAGGGGGCACGAAAAAGGCTTGGCAGGAAGGATTAGGGAAAATCCAAAGGCATTTTACATGTATGTGAGGAGGAAGAGAATGATAAAAGAAAGTTTTGGGCCGATCAGGGCTAGCATAGGGAACTTGTGTATAGAGTCTGAGGTGGTAGGGGAAGTCCTAAATGAGTTTTTTTGCTTCTGTCTTTACTGAAGAAAAGGAAATTGTTGTGAATGAAACCATTGAGGAGCAGGTAAGCATGCTGGAACAGATAGAGATTGAGGAAGCGGATGTACTGAAAATTTTGACTAACATTAAGATTGACAAGTCACCAGGGCCAGACCAGATTTGTCCTCGGCTGTTTTGGGAAGCGAGAAATGTGATTGTTTCGCCGCTTGCGAAGATCTTTGCATCCTTACTCTCCAGCGAAGTCGTACCTGAGGACTGGAGGGAAGCAAATGTAATTCCTCTCTTCAAGAAAGTAAATAGGGAAATCCCCGGCAATTACAGACCAGTCAGTCTCACGTCTGTTATCTGCAAGGTGTTAGAAAGGATTCTGCGGGATAGGATTTATGATCATCTGGAAGAGCATGGCTTGATTAAATGCAGTCAACACGGCTTTGTGAAGGGCAGGTCATGCCTCACAAATCGTATTGAGTTCTTTGAGGATGTTACTAGGCAAATTATTGAGGGTCGAGCGGTGGATGTTGTGGATCTGGACTTCAGTAAGGCATTTGATAAGGTTCTCCATGGTAGGTTCGTTCAGAAGGTCAGGAGGAATGGGATACAGGGAAATTTAACTGTCTGGATATAGAATTGGCTGGTCGATAGAAGACAGCAAGGGTTAGTGGAAGGAAAGTATTCTGTCTGGAAGTCAGTGGTGAGTGGTGCTCCACAGGTCTCTTGGGCATCTACTCTTTGTTATTTTTATTAATGACTTCGGTGAAGAGATTGGAGGATGGGTTAGCAAGTTTGCAGACGACACCAAGGTTGGAGGTGTCGTTGACAGTATAGAGGACTGTTGTAGGCTGCAGCGGGACATTGACAGGATACAGAGATGGGCTGAGAGGTGGCAGATGGAGTTCAAACTGGATAAAAGCGAAATGATGCATTTTGGAAGGTCGAACTTGAAAGCTGAATACAGGATTAAAGCTAGGATTCTTGGCAGTGTGGAGAAACAGAGGGATTTTGGTGTGCAGATGCATAAATCCCTTAAAATGCCCACCAAAGTGGACAGGATTGTTAAGAAAGCATATGGTGCTTTGGCTTTCATTAACAGGGGAATTGAGTTTAAGAGTCGTGAGATCTTGTTGCAACTCTATAAAATTTTGGTCAGACCGCACTTGGAATACTGTGTCCAATTCTGGTCGCCTTATTATAGGAAAGATGTGGATGCTTTGGAGCCGGTTCAGAGGAGGTTTACCAGGATGCTGCCTGGAATGGAGGGCTTATCCAACAAAGAGAGGTTGACTGATTTCGGACTTTTGTCTTTGGGAAAAAGAAGGAAGAGAGGGGACCTAATTGAGGTGTAGAAGATAATGAGAGGCATAGATAGAGTTGATAGCCAGAGACATTTTTTCCCAGGGCAGAAATTGTTAACACGAGGGATCACAGTTTTCAGCTGTTTGGCGGAACATATAGAAGGGATGTCAGAGGCGGGTTCTTTACACAGAGAGTTGTAAGAACGTAGAATGCTTTGCCAGCAGCAGTTTTGGAAGTGAGGTCATTGAGGATATTTAAGAGACTGCTGGACATGCATATGGTCACAGAAATTTGAGGGTGCATACATGAGGATCAATGGTCGGCACAACATTGTGGGTTCAAGGGCCTGTTCTGTGCTGTACTGTTCTATGTTCTATGTTCTATTTTCTATGTTCGATGATGTGCATCTGTACCTTTCGACTATCTGCAACCTGTACTGACAGAGAGTGGTCCCTCAATACCTTAGAAACCATCCCCTCAGGATGATTATCCCCAAAGCACATTCATGCCCTCAACACCTCAGAAAGCAAACCTGTTGCCCCCTTGGACCGTGTTCACTCCCAAACCTGTTCTCACTGTGATGACCCACAACCACCTCTAAGATTGGACCCCAGGGCCCAGAACATTATTTGAGTCTCTGGATTGATCATACAATCCCTAAGATGTGGAAGCAGGCCATTCGGCCTATCAGGTTCGCACTGACCCTCGGCAGAGCATCCCATTCCCCACCCCACCCCCATCCCTGGATTCCTTCATTTCCTCTGGCTAATCCACCTAGCCTGCACATCCTTGGACAGTGGGAGGGAACTAGAGCACCCGGAGGCTGACACGGGTGGGGTGAGGCAGCAATAAGCCCCCGTGACAATCCCACCATTTCCTCCCGTTGATGAGCGTTTGATTTTTATTCTCGAGGAGTATTTAAATTGTCTAGCATTTATTTAAGTAAGATTAGGGACAAGGGCATTGCGTCCACAAGCTCAAGATGCTCTATTCCGCTCTAAAAATATTTATATCAATTTCAAAAAAGACTTTATTAATCAAAACATCTTTATGTACAAGCGTAGTTACTGAAGTTAAATTGAGAAGGATCTTTGTGAAGTGCCTGTGTTCTGTATCTGTTCTCCCATGTACCCCGCCCTCCGAATACAATACCTTCCACAGCCTTAAACCTGTTTGTCAACTTTTAACAGTAGCAGCCTCAGGGCATTGAACACAGACTGAATTACTCAGTGACGCTTGGATCAGGTCAGATCAAATTCTCAAGCAAACAGATGGCTGGGGAAATTCAGCAGATCAGGCAGCAACGGTGAACAGAGAGAGGAACAATTCGCATTTCAAGTGACTCTTCCTCAAAATGGTCTGTTCTGAAGGAACTTTCCCGCAGCAATCACTGGACTTGAAGGTGAACTCTCTCTCTGTCTCTTTCTCCCTCTCCCATCAGAGATGCTGCTGGACATTCTTAGCTTCTTGAGCAATCTCTGTATTGATGCTTCAGGTCTCCAGCGCGTCCGTACAGATTGTTTTTTAGTGTTGAATTCTCAAGCTTGCTCTATTAAAGGGATTGAACCCTTCCGCTACAAAGGAGGGTCAGTTACCACAGCTAACTGGTTGGTGATGCTAACATTGTTGGCACAATCTCTATCATGTCTGAAGTTACCATGAAGGCCTCGGCTTCTCAACCTCGCCCCTTACCAGAGGTGTGTGACCCACCAGTCCTCTCTCTCTGACAAGACAGCAGCTCTCGGGTCCTCCTGGTCTATAATAACTTCCCAACTTTAAAAAGACACTCCAGTAAGAGAGCTCTTTACATGGTTCAGGTCAAACTCCTGGAACTCCCTCCCTAACATCACTGTAAGACACCCAAGGACTGCAGCAGAAGAGTACAGCTCACCCTTACTTCCGGGCAACTATTAGAGGATGTGGTAACCACATGCAAGCCAAATTCGAAAATAAGTTTTATTCCAGCAAATCAGCGTAATGAAGAAGCTAAGGGTGGATTGAAAATGACAATGATAGCCTTTTGTAGGTTGGTGTTTATTAGAGTTTGTATCGACTGTATGAATGTTTGAGCACTTATTCAAAGGCATGCAGGTAGCTGCCAGAGGAAGTGATGGGGGCTGGTATAATTGCGACATTTAAAAGGCATCAGGATGAGTATTTGAATAGGAAGGGTTTAGAGGGATATCAGCCAAGTGCGAGCAAATGGAATGAAATGAGATGAGAATATCTGGGTTGGTATAGACGAGTTGGACAGGAGTGTCTTTTTCCAAGCTGTGCATCTCTGTGACTTTGTGCCTGTAAATAGACTATTGCAGAGAGTTTTAGACAGGGCTTGGTTAGTGTGTCTCTCTCATGCTTCCTAAGGATCTGCAAACCCTTTGTCTCCAAATTTCCACAAGAATCTAAGAAATAGAAAAAAAACTGGTCAGTACTGAGGGAGTGCTGCATTGTCAGAGGGTCAGCACTGAGGGAGTGCTGCAATGTCAAAGCGTCAGTACTGAGGGAGTGCTGCATTGTCAGAGGGTGAGTACTGAGGGAGTGCTGCAATGTCAGAGGGTCAGTACTGAGGTTTTGCTGCACTGTCAGAGGGTCAGTACTGAGGGAGTGCTGCACTATCAGAGGATCAGTGCTGAGGGAGTGCTGCACTGTCAGAGGGTCAGTACTGAGGGAGCGCTGCACTGTCAGGGGGTCAGTACTGAGGGAGTGCTGCATTCTCAGAGGGTCAGTACTGAGGGAGCGCTGCGCTGACAGGGAGTCAGTACTGTGGGAGTTCTGCACTGTCAGAGTGTTTGAACTGAGGGAGTGCTGCATTATCAGAGGGTCAGTACTGAGCGAGTGCTGCACTCTCAGAGTGTCAGTACTGAGGGAGTGCTGCGCTGTAAGGGGGTCTGCACTGTGGGAGTGCTGCACTGTCAGAGGGTCAGTACTGAGGGAGGAGTACACTGTGAGAGAGTCAATACTGAGGGAGTGCTTCACTGTGAGAGAACACTGAGGGCGTAGTGCACTGTCAGAGGGTGAGTACTGAGGGAGTGCTGCACTGTCAGAGGGACAGAACTGAGGGAGTGCTGCATTATCAGAGGGTGGGACTGAGGGAGTGCTACACTGTCAGGGGATCAGTCCAGAAACAGTGCTGGACTGTCGGTGGATCAGTACTGAGGGAGCACTTCACTGTCAGAGGGTCAGTACTGAGGGAGTGCTGCACTATCAGATGGTCAGTGCTGAGGGAGCGCTGGATGGTCAGAGGGTCACTACTGAGCAAGTGCTGCACTGTCAGAGAGTCAGTACTGAGGGAGGAGTACACTGTGAGAGAGTCAATACTGAGGGAGTGCTTCACTGTGAGAGAGCACTGAGGGCGTAGTGCACTGTCAGAGGGTGAGTACTGAGGGAGTGCTGCACTGTCCGAGGGTCAGAACGGAGGGAGTGCTGCATTATCAGAGGGTGGGACTGAGGGAGTGCTACACTGTGAGAGCTTCAGTGCTCAGGGAGTGCTACACTGTCAGGGGGTCAGTCGAGACACAGTGCTGGACTGTCGGAGGATCAGTACTGAGAGAGCACTTCACTGTCAGAGGGTCAGTGTTGACGGAGTGCTGCACTGTCAGGGGGTCAGTCTAGATGCACTGCTGCACTATCGGAGGGTCAGTACTGAGGGAACACTGCACTGTCAGAGGGTCAGTGATGAGGGAGTGCTGCAGTGACAGGGAGTCAGTCCAGACGCTCTGCTGCACTGTCGGAGGGTCAGTACTGAGGGAGCACTGCACTGTCGGACGGTCAGTACTGAGGGAGCACTGCACTGTCGGACGGTCAGTACTGAGGGAGTGCTGCGCCGTCGGAGAGTCAGTGTTGAGGGAGTGCTGCTCTATCAGGGGATCAGTCTAGATGCACTGCTGCACTGTCGGAGGGTCAGTACTGAGGGAACACTGCACTGTCAGAGGGTCATACTGAGGGAGCACTGCACTGTCAGAGAGTCAGTACTGAGGGAGTGCTGCACTGTCAGGGGGTCAGTAATGAGTGAGTGCTGCACTGTCAGCGGGTAAGTACTGAGGGAGTAATGCACTGTCAGAGGGTCAGCATTGAGGGAGTGCTGCACTGTGAGGGGGTCAGTACTGAAGCAGTGCCGCGCTGTCAGAGAGTCAGGAATGAAGGTTTGCTGCACTGTCAGAGGGCAGTACTAAGGGAGTGCATCACTGTCAGAGTTTCAGTACTGCGTGAGTGCTGCTCTGGCATTCTCAGAGGGTTAGAACTGAGGAAGCGCTACACGGTAAGAATGTCAGAACTAAAGGAGCATTGCACTGTCAGAGGGTCAGTACTGAGGGTGTACCACACTGCCCCATGGTCGGTATGGGGGCTGTGCCACACTGTCAGAGTGTCAGCACGGAGGGATCACTGCGCTGTCAGAGGGTCAGTACTGAGGGAGTGCTGCACTCTCCAATGGTCAGTACAGAGGGATTGCTGAATGTACAGAGGGATTGCTGATTTGCCAGAGAGTCAGTACTGAAGGATCACCGCACTGTCGGACAGACAATAGTGAGGAAATGCTGCATTACCAGAGTGTCAGTACGGATGGAGCACCACACTGCCAGAGGTTCAATCCAGACGGAGTGCTACACCATGAGAGAGTTAAAACTGAGGAAGTGCTACACTCTGAGAGAGCACTGAGAGAGCACTGTACTGTCAATGTCTCTAATGATGGAGCAATGCACTGTCAAAGGGTCAGCACTGATGCAGTGCTGCACTATCAGATGGTCAGTACTGAAGCAGCGCCGCACTGTCAGAGAGTCAGGACTGAAGGAGTGCTGCACTGTCAGAGGGCAGTACTAAGGGAGTGCATCACTGTCAGAGGTTCAGTACTGCGGGAGTGCTGCTCTGTCATTCTCAGAGGGTTAGAACTGAGGAAGCACGACACGGTAAGAATGTCAGAACTAAAGGAGCATTGCACTGTCAGAGGGTCAGTACTGAGGGTGTACCACACTGCCGCACGGTCGGTATGGGGGCAGTGCCACACTGTCAGAGGGTCAGCACGGAGGGATCACTGCGCTGTCAGAGGGTCAGTACTGAGGGAGTGCTGCACTGTCTGATGGTCAGTACTGAGGGATTGCTGAATTGCCAGAGAGTCAGTACTGATGGATCACCACACTGTCGGACAGACAATAGTGAGGGAATGCTGCATTACCAGAGTGTCAGTACAGATGGAGCACCACACTGTCGGAGGTTCAGTCCAGACAGAGTGCTACACTGTGAGAGAATCAGTCCTGAGGAAGTGCTACACTCTGAGAGAGCACTGAGAGAGCACTGTACTGTCTAAGTCTGTAATGAGGGAGCAATGCACTGTCAGAGGGTCAGTACTGAGGGAGTGCTGCATTATCAGAGGTCAATACTGAAGGAGTGCTGCTCTGTCAGAGCGTCAGTACTGAGGGAGTGCTACACTGGGAAGAGAGCACTGAGGGAGCACTGTACTGTTAGAGGATCAGTACTGTGGGAGTGCTGCACCGTCAGAGGGTCAGCACTGATGCAGTGCTGCACTGTCAGAGGGTCAGTACTGAGGGAGCACTACACTGTCAGAGGGTAAGTACTGAGCAAGTGCTGCACTGTCAGAGGGTCAGTACTGAGGGAGCACTACACTGTCAGAGGGTAAGTACTGAGCAAGTGCTGCACTGTCAGAGGGTCAGTACTGAGGGAGCACTACACTATCAGAGGGTAAGTACTGAGCAAGTGCTGCACTGTCAGAGGGTCAGTACTGAGGGAGCAGTACACTGTGAGAGAGTCAATATTGAGGGAGTGCTGCACTATGAGAGAGCACTGAGGGTGTAGAGCACTATCAGAGGGTGGGTTCGGAGGCAGCGCCGCACTGTCAGAGAGTCTGTACTGAGGGAGTGCTGCATTATCACATGGTCAGAACTGAGGGAATGTTGGACTGTCAGAGGGTCAGTACAGCGGGAGTGCTCCACCGTGAAGAGAGCACTGCACCGTCAGAGTGTCAGTACTGAGGCAGCGCCGCACTGTCAGAGAGTCAGGACTGAGGGAGTGCTGCACTGTCAGAGGGTCAGTACTGAGGGAGTGCATCACTGTCAGAGGATCAGTACTACGAGAGTGCTGCTCTGTCATTCTCAGAGGGTTAGAACTGAGGAAGCGCTACACGGTAAGAATGTCAGAACTAAAGGAGTGTTGCACTGTCAGAGGGTCAGTACTGAGGGTGTGCCGCACTGCCGCACGGTCGGTATGGGGGCAGTACCACACTGTCAGAGTGTCAGCATGGAGGGATCACTGCGCTGTCAGCGGGTCAGTACTGAGGGAGTGCTGCACTGTCAGAGGGTCAGTACTGAGGGAGTGCTGCACTGTCAGAGGGTCAGTACTGAGGGAGTGCTGCACTGTCAGATGGTCAGTACTGAGGGATTGCTGAATTGCCCGAGAGTCAGTACTGATGGATCACCGCACTGTCGGACAGACAATAGTGAGGGAATGCTGCATTACCAGAGTGTCAGTATGGATGGAGCACCACACTGTCAGAGGTTCAGTCCAGAGGAGTGCTACACTGTGAGAGAGTCAATACTGAGGAAGTGCTACACTCTGAGAGAGCACTGAGGGAGCACTGTACTGTCTAAGTCTGTAATGAGGGAGCATTGCACTGTCAGACGGTCAGTACTGAGGGAGTGCTGCACTGTCAGGTGGTCAGTACTGAGGGAGTGCTGCACTGTCAGGGGGTCAGTACTGATGGAGTGATGCACTGTCAGAGGGTCAGCACTGAGGCAGCACTGCACTGTCAGAGAATCAAGACTGAGGGAGTGCATCACTGGCCACCAGGTCAGTACTGATGGAGTGCATCACTGTCAGAGGATCAGTACTGCGAGAGTGCTGCTCCGTCATTCTCAGAGGGTTAGAACTGAGGGAGCGCTACACTGTAAGAATGTTAGAACTAAAGGAATGCTGCACTGTCAGAGGGTCAGCACGGAGGGATCACTGCGCTGTCAGAGGGTCAGTGTTGAGGGAGTGCTGCACTGTCAGAGGGTCAGTGGGTCAGTACTGAGGGAGTGCTGCATTACCAGAGAGTCAGTACTGATGGATCACCACACTGTCGGACAGACAATAGTGAGGGAATGCTGCATTACCAGAGTGTCAGTACGGATGGAGCACCACACTGTCAGAGGTTCAGTCCAGACGGAGTGCTACACTGTGAGAGAGTCAGTACTGAGGAAGTGCTACACTCTGAGAGAGCATTGCGAGAGAACTGTACTGTCTAAGTCTGTAATTAGGGAGCAATGCACTGTCAGAGGGTCAGTGCTGAGGGAGTGCTGCATTATCAGAGGTCAATACTGAGGGAGTGCTGCTCTGTCAGAAGGTCAGTACTGAGCAAGTGCCACACTGTCAGTGGGTCAGTACTGAGGGAGTGCTGCACTGTCAGAAGTTAAGTACTGAGGGAGTGCTGCATTATCAGAGGGTCCGTACAGATGGAGTGATGCACTGTCAGAGGGCCAGCACACAGAGCAGTGCTGCACCATTAAAGGATCAGGACTGAGGGAGTGCTGCACTGTCTGATGGTCAGTACTGAGGGATTGCTGAATTGCCGGAGAGTCAGTACTGATGGATCACCGCACTGTCGGACAGACAATAGTGAGGGAATGCTGCATTACCCAGTGTCAGTACGGATGGAGCACCACACTGTCAGACATTCCGTGCAGATGGAGTGCTACACTGTGAGAGAGTCAGTACTGAGGATGTGCTACACTCTGAGAGAGCACTGAGCGATCACTGTACTTTCAGAGAGTCTGTAATGAGGGAGCACTGCACTGTCAGAGAGTCTGTAATGAGGGAGTGCTGCACTGTTAGAGGGTCAGTACTGAGGGATTGCTGCACTGTCAGAGGGTCAGCACTGAGGCAGTGCCGCACTGTCTTTGAGTCATTATGTCAGGAGTGCTGCACTGCCAGAGAGTCAGGACTGAGGGTGTGCTGCATTGTCATAGGGTCAGTAATGAGGCAGTGCATCACTGTCAGAGGGTCAATACTGAGGGAGTGCATCACTGTCAAAATATCAGGACTGAGTGTGTGCATCATTGTCAGAGGGTCAGTATGGATGAATTGCTGTGCAGTGGGAGGGTCAGTAATGATGAAGTGTGCACTCACTGAGGGTCAGTACTAATGGATCATCTTGCTGTGAGAGGGTTACTACTGAGGGAGCGCTGCACTGTGAAAGGGTTAGAACTAAAGGAGCACCGCGCCGTGAGGGGCTCAGTACTGAGGGTGCACCGCGCTGTGAGGTGGTTAGTACTGAGGGAGCACCGCACTGTGAGGTGGTTAGTACTGAGAGAGCACCGCGCTGTGAGGGGGTTAGTACTGAGAGAGCACCGCGCTGTGTGGTGGTTAGTACTGAGGGAGCACCGCGCTGTGAGGGGGTTAGTAATGAGAGAGCACCGCGCTGTGAGGGGAGTTGTACTGAGGGAGCACCGCGTGGTGAGGGGGTTAGTACTGAGAGAGCACCGCGCTGTGAGGGGGTTAGTACTGAGGGAGCACCGCGCTGTGAGGTGGTTAGTACTGAGAGAGCACTGCGCTGTGAGGGGGTTAGTATTACGGGAGCACTGCGCTGTGAGGTGGTTAATACTGAGGGAGCACCGCGCTGTGAGGGGGTTAGTACTGAGGGAGCACCGCGCTGTGAAGTGGTTAGTACTGAGGGAGCACCGCGCTGTGAGGGAGTTAGTACTGAGGGAGCACCGCGCTGTGAGGGAGTTAGTACTGAGAGAGCACCGCGCTGTGAGGTGGTTAGTACTGAGAGAGCACCGCGCTGTGAGGGGGTTAGTACTGAGGGAGTACCGCGCTGTGTGGTGGTTAGTACTGAGGGAGCACCGCGCTGTGAGGGGATTAGTACTGAGAGGGCACCGCGCTGTGAGGGTGTTAGTACTGAGGGAGCACCGCGCTGTGTGGTGGTTAGTACTGAGAGAGCACCGCGCTGTGAGGGGGTTAGTACTGAGAGAGCACCGCGCTGTGAGTGGATTAGTACTGAGAGAGCACCGCGCTGTGAGGGTGTTAGTACTGAGAGAGCACCGCGCTGTGAGGGGGTTAGTACTGAGAGAGCACCGCGCTGTGTTGTGATTAATACTCAGGGAGCACCGCGCTGTGAGATGGTTAGTACTGAGAGAGCACCGCGCTGTGAGGGGGTTAGTACTGAGAGAGCACCGCGCTGTGTTGTGATTAATACTCAGGGAGCACCGCGCTGTGAGATGGTTAGTACTGAGAGAGCACCGCGCTGTGAGATGGTTAGTACTGAGAGAGCACCGCGCTGTGAGGGGATTAGTACTGAGAGAGCACCGCGCTGTGAGGGGCGTTGTACTGAGAGAGCACCGCGCTGTGAGGGGATTAGTACTGAGGGAGCACCGCGCTGTGAGGGGGTTAGTACTGAGGGAGTACCGCGCTGTGAGGTGGTTAGTACTGAGAGAGCACCGCGCTGTGAGGGGGTTAGTACTGAGAGAGCACCGCGCTGTGAGGCGGTTAGTATTACGGGAGCACTGCGCTGTGAGGTGGTTAATACTGAGAGAGCACCGCGCTGTGAGGGGTTTAGTAAAGAGGGAGCACCACGCTGTGAGGTGGTTAGTACTGAGAGAGCACCGCGCTGTGAGGTGGTTAGTACTGAGAGAGCACCGCGCTGTGAGGGTGTTAGTACTGAGGGAGCACCGCGTTGTGAGGGAGTTAGTACTGAGGGAGCACCGGTCTGTGTGGTGGTTAGTACTGAGAGAGCACTGTGCTGTGAGGGGGTTAGTACTGAGAGAGCACCGCGCTGTGAAGGGGTTAGTACTGAGAGAGCACCGCGCTGTGTGGTGGTTAGTACTGAGAGAGCACTGTGCTGTGAGGGGGTTAGTACTGAGGGAGCACCGCGCTGTGAGGGGGTTAGTACTGAGAGAGCACCGCGCTGTGTGGTGATTAGTACCGAGGGAGCACCGCGCTGTGAAGTGGTTAGTACTGAGGGAGCACCGCGCTGTGAGGGAGTTAGTACTGAGAGAGCACCGCGCTGTGAGGGGGTTAGTACCAAGTGAGCACCCCGCTGTGTGGTGGTTAGTACTGAGGGAGCACCGCTCTGTGAGGGGGTTAGTACTGAGAGAGCACCGCGCTGTGTGGTGGTTAGTACTGAGGGAGCACCGCTCTGTGAGGGGGTTAGTACTGAGAGAGCACCGCGCTGTGTGGTGGTTAGTACTGAGGGAGCACCGCGCTGTGTGGGGGTTAGTACTGAGAGAGCACCGCGCTGTGAGGGGGTTAGTACAGAGAGAGCACCGCGCTGTGTGGTGGTTAGTACTGAGGGAGCACCGCGCTGTGAGGGGGTTAGTACTGAGAGAGCACCGCGCTGTGAGGGGGTTAGTACAGAGAGAGCACCGCGCTGTGTGGTGGTTAGTACTGAGGGAGCACCGCGCTGTGAGGGGGTAGTACTGAGAGAGCACCGCGCTGTGAGGGGGTTAGTACTGAGAGAGCACCGCGCTGTGTGGTGGTTAGTACTGAGGGAGCACCGCGCTGTGAGGGGATTAGTACTGAGAGAGCACCGCGCTGTGAGGGGGTTAGTACTGAGAGAGCACCGCGCTGTGAGGGGATTAGTACTGAGAGAGCACCGCGCTGTGAGGGAGTTAGTACTGAGAGAACACCGTGCTGTGAGGGGGTTAGTACCAAGGGAGCACCCCGCTGTGTGGTGGTTAGTACTGAGGGAGCACCGCTCTGTGAGGTGGTTAGTACTGAGAGAGCACCGCGCTGTGAGGGTGTTAGTACTGAGAGAGCACCGCGCTGTGTGGTGTTTAGTACTGAGGGAGCACCGCGCTGTGATGGGGTTAGTACTGAGAGAGCACCGTGCTGTGAGGGGGTTAGTACTGAGAGAGCACCGCGCTGTGTGGTGGTTAGTACTGAGGGAGCACCGCGCTGTGAGGGGTTTAGTAATGAGAGAGCACCGCGCTGTGAGGGGATTAGTACTGAGAGAGCACCGCGCTGTGAGGGTATTTGTACTGAGAGAGCACCGCGCTGTGTGGTGGTTAGTACTCAGGGAGCACCGCGCTGTGTTGTGATTAGTACTGAGAGGGCACCGCGCTGTGAGGGGGTTTGTACTGAGAGAGCACCGCGCTGTGAGGGGATTAGTACTGAGGGAGCACCACGCTGTGACGGTGTTAATACTGAGAGAGCACCGCGCTGTGAGGGGATTAGTGCTGAGAGAGCACCGCGCTGTGAGGGGATTAGTACTGAGAGAGCACCGCGCTGTGAGGGTGTTAGTACTGAGAGAGCACCGCGCTGTGAGGCGATTAGTACTGAGAGAGCACCGCACTGTGAGGTGGGTAGTACTGAGGGAGCACCACGCTGCGGGTCAGAGCGTCAGTACACAGGGCCTGCTGCATTGCCAAAGGGGTAGTACTGAGGAGGTGCTATACTGTCAACGGATCTGTACTGAGAGCACTGCACCGTTCGAGGGTCAGTACTGGCACAACACCACCCCATCAGAGGGTCAAAGCCGAGTCATTGCTGCACTGTCAGCGGTACAGGATCGAGACAGTGCCACACTGTCAGAGGATCAGCACCGAGGGACTTCTGCTCTGTCAGAGTGTCAGTACTGAGGGAAGGCTGCAATATCAGAGGGTCAGTACTGAAGGGGAGCTGCTTTGTCAGAGTGTCAGTCCCAAGGGAGTACTGCCCTGTCAGCGTGTCAGAACAGAGGGAGTGCATCACTGTCAGTGGATCAGTACGGAGGGAGTGCAGCTCTATCAATGGATCAGTATAGAGGGATCACTGCACTGTCAGAGGGTCAGTACTGAGGGAGTGCTGCACCGTCAGAGGGTCAGTGTTGAGGGAGTGCTGCACTGTCAGAGGGTCAGTACTGAGGTAGTGTCACACTGTCAGAGGGTCAGTACTGAGGGAGTGCTGCACTGTCAGAGAGTCAGCACTGAGGGCGGCGTGGACTGTTAGAGGGTCAGCACTGAGGGAGTGCTGCGCTGTCAGAGGGTCAGTAATGAGGGATTGCCGTCATGTCAGCGGGTCAATATGGGGGCAGTGTCAGTGGGTCATTACTGAGGGAGAACTGTACTGTCAGCGCATCAGTCTGGGGATACCTGCATTGTAAGAGAGTCAGTACTGAGTGAGTGCCACACTATCAGATGGGCTGAATGGCCTAATTTCTGCTCTCATGTCTGGTGGTCTAAGAGGAATAGCTGAAATTGTTCAGTACATTTCTGCCTCTGCTTCCTACAAACCCTGCTCAGCAATGATTCCCACGTCCAGATTCCAGTGACTGTGTACAAACAGACCATCTTCAATTGGTTAGTGAAACTGAAGAGATTCCACCCTCTTTTCCCAGTGTTGGAGTTTTTGTTTTGCATGACTGACCTGCCAGCTCAAAGGGATATTTTCATGCTGCAGGGCTGAGGTTTATTCCTCAGCTTCTCTGTGCTCATCCCGAATGAATCCCACTGCCCCACACTCAGCACAGTCGGGTGCTCATTATTTCTGAGCTTCCCAATGCTAATCCACATCCAGACTGACATCCCACACTCCTCCAACTTACATCACAGGCTACTTGCCTGGGAGAGGGGAGTGATAAGAGAGGAAATAAAAAATCTTAAAGGACTTTACAGTAACATTAAGGGTGAATTGATAATGAGAGAAAGAATAGGTTGTGGAACACAGTGAGAATTTGTGCATGGAGCCAGAGGCTACAGTGAATGGATGCATTATGTCGGTGCTCATTGGGACAGTGTTGATATGAAATCGTGGAGATGCTCTGTGATACAATTAAGTGAATTAGCATATATAGAGAGAGATGGTTCTGAGTTGTGTGGCCTTCTTAAAACCGATATATCTCCAAAGACGGTAGAAATGTATCTCAGTTTACCGAATGAGGTGATGGAGGAAGTAGCAGGTACACTTGCAAACATTTTCAAATCCCCTCTGGCCACAGGAGAGGTGTCGTCGGACTGACCATGTGGTACTGTTATTCAAGAAGGAGCATGGGATATACCCAGCAACTGCAGGCCGGTCAGGCTAATATCGTGTGTGGGACGTCTGTTGGAAGCAATTTTGGGAGAGAGAATTAATCAGCATTTAAAGAGACTGGAGTTCATGAAGACCAGTCAGAATGGTTGTGTTAAGGGGAGGTCAGCTCTGACCAATGGGATTGCACTTTTTGAGGAGGCGACCAGGTGTGTAAATAAGGACAATACTTTTCTGTTATCTGCTTGGAGGTCAGTAAGGCTTTTATCAGGATCCATACCGGAAACTGATAGTGAACGTAAAAACTCAAGTTCGAAGGAATTTAGCAGAGAATGCTGAGTGGCCGGAAACAGACAGTGACGGCCCAGTTAGAAATCTCTGTCTGTTCATGTCTCACAGAAGTTACTGTTGGGGGACTTGCTGATGTGGCTGAGAGAAAAGATTGAGATTTGAATGGTGGAGGGTTAATGAGTGGGTTCATGAATGATCTGAAGATTGGTGGGTAATAAATACTGAGGAAGATAGCCTTAGGTTACAGAAGGATGGAGATGGCCTTGTCAGATGGGCTGATCAGTGGAAATGGGTGAGGTGCCTGAAGACTGGAGGGTGATAAACGATGTGCCATTATTGAAGTAAGGCAGCAAGGAATAGCCATTGAACTATGGAGCTGTGATCCTGATGGCAGTGGTGGGTAAGCTGTTGGAGGACATTCTGAGAGAAAATTTACATGCATTTGGAAAAGCAAGAATTGATTAGGGATGGTCAGCATGGCTTTTGGAAATCGTTTGCCTAACTTGATTGAGTCTTTGAAGGGTTGACCGAGAGGATGGATGAGAAGGTTTCACATGGGAGACTGCTTAGTAAAAGGTTAGATGACATGACATCCAGGGAGAGAGGACAGCATGGTGCTTCAGTGGTTAGCACTACTTCCTCAAAGCACCAAGGACGCAACTTTGATCCTAGCTTTGGCGACTGTCTTTGTGGAGTTTATACATTCTCCCTGTATCTGTGCCTTTCCTCTGGGTACTCTGGCTTCTACCAACTATCCAAAGATGTGAAGCTTAGGTAGGGTGGCCATGGGAACTGCAGGATACCGGGATAGAATAGAGAGTGTGAGTGTAGGTGGATGCTTTTCAAACGGTCAGTGTGGACCTGATGGGCCGAATGGCTTGATATTACATTGTAGGAATTCTGTGATTAATCCAGAGACCCAAAAATGTTCTGAGGACCAGGGCTCCAATCTTGGACTGCAGTGGATGTCTGAAGGGGTTTGTGGATGAACGTCGTTTGAGGGGTGGGCTGGGCTGTGTTCTGAGGTGTTCAGGGTGTGAATGTTTTATGGAGATACTGTCTGAGGGACGCTGGGGTTAAACACAATTGAGTGGTGCTTTCTGAGGTACGAGGGAGCACTATCTGATTGTGCAAGGTGGAGAAGGTAGGAAGGTACCGATACACTTCCCTGATAATTTCTTCAGATTCCACAAGGAATGATGGTGTCGTATGTTGGGATGGAGGCATTTTAGAAGATTCAGATCTTTTTAAACAATCAGTGAAAAATAACATCACCATGTGACTTCAACATGGATTGGAGGAAAACTGTTGTCAATCTATGGTCGCTTGTTGCTTGGAGACGCTTCAGAAAAGCAGGCACCCAAACAGACCAATGCTGTCGATGCAAGAAATTGTGCACAGGAAGATCCAATAAGACATTTGAATTTGCTGTCTGTCTCCCTAGAGCAGTCATCATACGAGATCAGGGTACAGTCGCATGAGAAATAATTTCTCCATCGAACCTTCCTCCACGTTTGTTCAGTAATTGTGGTTTGTGTGTGTGTGTCTCTGTGTGTGAGAGAGAGAGAGACAGACAGTGAGTGTCTGTCCGTGTGTGAGAGAAAGAGTGCATGTGTGTGTATCTCTGTGTGTCTGCGCGTGTGAGAGAGAGATTATGTGTTGTGTGTGTGTCTGAGTGTGTGTTTGTGTGTATGTGTTTGAGAGAGAGGAATGTGTGTGTGTGAGAGAGAGGCTGTGTGTATGTGTTTGAGGGAGTGAGAGTGTGTGTGTGCTTGAGAGAGTGAGTGTCTGTGAGAGAGAGTGTGTGTGTGTAAACTAGCCAGTCTTATTGTGTGCGCAGCTACTGTTTCAGGTGAATTGGTCCTTGTGTCTCTAAAGACACAAAATCTGTTTGGTGGCTTAATTGGGAGAAAGCGAGTGCTGTTCATTCCAGTGGGGATTCATCCAGTAAACCTTCCTCATACAGTAACATCCCTCTGGCTGTGCAGTGACTAGTCCTGCTCACAGTGCTTCAGCTCAAACTAACGTAATGTCACCGTAGACTTACCAGAGCACGGGGCAGCTCCTCATTAGAAAGCGGTGTCTGGTGGTGCTTGAATCAGAGGGTCAGCATGGCCCCAGCTGAGGGGAGAGGTAGGGAAGGAGAGTCCTTCAGGGTAACTTCAGCTAGTGTGGGAACTGAACCCACGCTGTTGGTTTTACTCTGCATTGTAAACCGACTAATCAGCCAACTGAGATAACTGATTTCACGCCAGGGGCATGCCCTGAAAGAACCAAACATAGTCAGTCTGAACCTCAATAAGAACCAGGAGCAAGGCCATTCGGCCCCCACCCTCACCCAGAACGGAGAGCACGGGAAGCTGATGAAGGAAACAAGCCCCTCCCATGTGACCTTCTGAAATGGAGCTGGAGGACAGGGCAGACCTGGCCTGCTGTTTGCTTCCCTGAGACTGGCCTGCTCCACCTTACAGTGAGAGACTGACGGGAATCTCGAGGAGATTTCACTTCTCACTGAGAGGCTGCAACTCCAATCCAAACCAGGCTGGTTCCCTCCGAGACTCACGGAAGAGTGCAGCACTCTATAGATCAGGGCCTTGTGGAGTCATAACCTCCAGTGTGGGGGCCAAGAGCTGGGTGGTAGTGTTAAGAACATAAGACCATCCGAAATAGGAACAGAATGAGACCATTCAGCCCCTCGAGCCTGCTCTGCTGTTCAATACGATCATGGATGATTTAGCATTTGATTTGGGAGCTGAAACCAGTACAATACAAAGACACAGAGAATCAAATTATTCTGCCATGAGGAATCATCAGAGAGAGCAAACACATGCACACACACACACACACACACACACACACAGAGACACACACACACACGCGCGCGCGCACGCACACACACACGCGCACACACATGAACTGTGGGATTCAGGCTGTCTATGGTAACTTTACCACAAGGGAGCGAGCTCTACACTGAGGAGAGACAATGGTGCAAGATGCTAGAGAGGGGGCAGCTGCACAGTCTGATCCCACCAATCTCACTGCTTCCCAATCCCATTTCTGTGTTCCCAGTTCACTCTCCCACGTCTTTCCTTCAATTCCTATCTCTCAACATATTTCAAATCTCTGGATTAGTGGTGCTGGAAGAGCACAGCAGTTAAGGCAGCATCCAAGGACCAGCGAAATCGACGTTTCGGGCAAAGGCCCTTCATCAGGAATAAAGGCAGTCAGCCTGAAACGTGGAGAGATAAGCTAGAGGATGGTGGGGGTGTGGAGAAAGTAGCATAGAGTACAATGGGTGAGTGGGGGAGGGGATGAAGGTGATAGGTCAGGGAGGAGAGGGTGGAGTGGATAGGTGAAAAAGGAGATAGGCAGGGAGGACAAGTCCGGACAAGTCATGGGGACAGTGCTGTGCTGGAAGTTTGGAACTCGGGTGAGGTGGGGGAAGGGGAAATGAGGAAACTGTTGAAGTCCACATTGATGCCCTGGGGTTGAAGTGTTCCGATGCAGCAGATGAGGCGTTCTTGCTCCAGGCATCTGGTGGTGAGAGAGCAGCAGTGAAGGAGGCCCAGGACCTCCATGTCCTCAGCAGACTGGGAGGGGGAGTTGAAATGTTGGGCCACGGGGCGGTGTGGTTGATTGGTGCAGGTGTCCCGGAGATGTTCCCTAAAGCACTCTGCGAGGAGACTGCATCGGGAGCAACGGATACAATAATTGATATTAGTGGATGTGCAAGTGAAACTTTGATGGATGTGCAAGGCTCCTTTAAGGCCTTGGATAGAGATGACAGAAGAGGTGTGGGCTCAGGTTTTTCAATTCCTGCAGCGGTAGGGGAAGGTGCCAGGATGGGAGGGTGGGTTGTAGGGGGGCATAGATCAAACCAGGTAGTCACAGAGGGAGCGGTCTTTGCAGAAGGCGGAAAGGGGTGGGGAGGGAAATATATCCCTGGTGTTGGGGTCTGTTTGGAGGTGGCGGAAATGTCGGCGGATGATTTGGCTTATGCGGAGGTTGGTAGGGTGGAAGGTGAGCACCAGGGGCGTTCTGACCTTGTTACTGTTTGAGGGGTAGGATCTGATAGCGGCGGTGCAGGATGTGCACGAGATGCGTTGGAGGGCATCTTTAAACATATGGGAAGAGAAATTGTGGTCTCTAAAGAAAGAGGCCATCTGGTGTGTTCTGTGGTGGAACTGGTCCTCCTGGGAGCAGATGCAGCGGAGGCAGAGGAATTGGGAATACGGGATGGCATTTTTGCAAGAGGTAGGGTGGTCGGAGTTGTAATCCAGGTCGCTGTGGGAGTCGGTGGGTTTGTAAAAAATGTCACTGTCAAGTCGGTCGTCATTAATGTAGATGGAGAGGTCCAGAAAGCGGAGGGAGGTGTCAGAGATGGTCCAGGTAAATTTAGGGTCAGTGTAGAATGTGTTGGTGAAGTTGATGAATTGCTCAACCTCCTTGCGGGAGCACGAGGTGGCACCAATGCAGTCATCAATGTAGCGGAGGAAGTGGTGGGGAGTGGTGCCGGTGTAATTACGGAAGATCTACGTAGCCAACAAAGAGACAGGCATAGCTGGGGCCCATACGTGTGCCCATGGCTACCCCTTTGTTCTGGAGGAAGTGGGAGGATGCATAGGAGAAAATATTAATTGTGAGGACCAGTTCGGCCAAACAAATGAGAGTGCCGGTGGAAGGGTACTGTTGGGGATGCCAGCAGAGGCAAAAAACGGAGGGCTTGGAGGCCCTGGTCATGGCGGATGGAGGTGTAGAGGGATTGGATATCCATGGTGAAGATGAGGTGTTAGGGGACGGGGAAACGGAAGTCTTGGAGGAGTTGGAGGGCGTGGGTGGTGTCTCGAACGTATGTGGGGAGTTCCTGGACTAGGGGGTATAGGACAGTGTCGAGGTATTTCAAATCTCTGCCCTGTTGACATTTCCCTGTAGATTCCCTTCCCACAACACACTGCCCCTTTGTCACTGCACCATTTTTTCAGGAATGCTTAATCATTCAATCTTGCAAAAAATCAACACCTTCCTCATCTCTCTATGCATCTTTCTCTCGGCTTGTGGGATCTTGCTATTCTTGTCTGTACATCATTCTCACTGCATCACAGCAGCTCAATACCCTCCCCCCTCTCTCTCAGCTCTATCTCTCTGCTGTTCCAACTCTTCGCTCTCTCTCTGTCCTACATCTCTCCCTGGGATTTCTCTCTTGCTGTCTGTCTGACCTTCTCTCCCTGTCTTTGCCTCCCCTTTTTCTCCTTGTATCTGTCTGACATTGTATTTATCTTCCCTGGGATTTTACTCTCTCTCTCTCTCTCTCTCTCTCTCTCTCTCTCTCTCTCTCTCCCCCCCCCCCCCCCCCCCCCCCCGCGCCCCCCCCCCTTCTCTCTCTTGGTCTCTTTCAGTTCTTCTGACTTTATCTCCGTCCCCCTGTCTGCCTGTCTTTCTCGTGTTTTCTCCCTCCCTCTCACTGTGTCTGTTCATCTTCTCTTCTGTAGTTTCTCTCCCTCATTCTCCCTAGACCCCTGTCCCAGTAACTGGGGAAGGGACATTGGGAAGAGTTTGTCTCTGTACCGCTGGATGCTGTAAAGTTAATGTAGGAGGATCCACCTTTTTCCTGGTCTCTCCTGGGTTTTACCCTGACGGTGGGGACGGGGTGAGTGTAAGGGACTTAAACTACTTTTCTCTTTGAGACTGAAATCGAGGAAAAGAGAAGGGGAGGGTGACAAAAAGAGAGAGCGGGAGACATGGAGAGAATGGGAATGGAGAAAGTAAGGAGAGAGAGATGGGCAGTGAGAAACAGGGAGACGGAGAGAGAGAGAGAGAGAGAGAGGGAAGGACAGAGTGAGAGAGACAGGGAGAGGGAAAAGGACACATATGGAGGGAGAAGGACAGTGTGTGTGGCTGGGGATAGTTGCTGAGTGGGATCTTGACGTGAATTACAGCAGTCAGTCAAAATGCAAGTTAGTCTCTACACCATGTCCTCCAGCTGAGGGGCTGTGAGCCTGCATGGGAAAGGGGGAGAGTGGGAGACAAGGGGGGAGTGGGACAGACAGAGACAGGGGGAGTGTTTGATGGGGCTTTGGGGTTGGTAGAGAAAGGAGGGGCTGTTGTTTGAGAGAGATGGAGGAAAGGATAGCATGTGATGCAAAGTCTGAGACAGGGTAGAGAAGAGGTCTCCACAGGAAGGATCGTCAATGAGGCCATTCAGGGGCTAATCCTGAGGATCCTGAACAGGACCAGGATCATTAAATGGGGAGGGGAGATAATGGGCAGAAAGGACTCTATCTGTGATGCAAACCTTCTGTAATTCTCGGACTGGGATCTTGCTGTGCATTAAAACACACACAGGCCAGTCAGTCAACCCAGCGTCATTTACCTGTGTGAGAAAGTGAGGACTGCAGATGTTGGACAGTCAGAGTTACAAAGTGTGGAGCTGGGGAAGCCCAGCGGGTCAGCCAGGAGAGTCGATGGTTCAGCCCTGACCTGCTGGGCTTTTCCAGCTCCACACTTTTCCACTCATTTCCCTCTGCCCCGGGGAGTGGGGCTCACAGCAATGTTGGGGTGGGGCAGCAAAATATTTGAGGGGGGCACATTTGGTGAGGCAGTTACTTGGGAGGGAAGATATTTGGGGAAGGAGATAAATTTGGGAGGTGATTGAAAATGGGGGGAAAATATTTTTGAGGGGGTTGAAAATTGGGTCAGCACTTTCAGGTCTGAAATAGGGAAAAAAGAGAAAGGGAGGGTGAGAAAAAGAGAGAGAGAGATGGAGAGAGTAGGGATGGAGACGGGGATGAAAGAAAGCTGGGCAGAAAGAGAAAGGTAGAGGGAGAGAGTGAGAAAAAGGCAGAGTGAGTGAGAGAGAGAGAGAGACAGGCAGAGAGAGAAGGACAGAGAGAGGGAGAGAAGGGGGGTCAGACTGAGACAAACAGGAGTTAAAGCATGGACAGACTGAAGGGGTGGCACTCATTATTCCAGTTAGTTGCAGCTCTCTCTCTCTCAATAGTGTTTCACACTCCCTCTCTCCCATGCTTCAGGGGTTTGATACCACCTGTCTTTCTATCTCTCCCTCTTCCACCCCCACCCCCCCTCCCCCTCCTCTGGTTTTGTCTTTGGGTCTGCGAAGCTGCTTTCTCTCTCTTTCTGTGTGTCTGTCAGTCTGTCTGTCTCTTGCCATGCTGGTCTCCTCAGAAGGCCTCCAGAAATTGAAGACATCAGTCTGCAGGTGAACCCTTTTTTTGTTCATTTCTGGATGCTTTTCCAGAATTTTCTGTAGTTCAGGCCAATTTGGAGAATCGGTTAATAGTTTGAAGCATGTCCAACCATTTGGATGGCTTCTTGCTGTTCATTTCTTTGTGTAACAGCACCCGCTACCTTCCTGCCTGGGCCCTCCTTTGTTTGGGGGAGACATTGTTAGAGATATGTCTGTTCTGGAGAACTGTTGCCTTTTACATTATGCTGATGACATTACCACTTGGCTGTTGTGTTTGCAATGTGCCTGGTGTGTGGGTTTTGTGATTTGGGAGATTTCCTTGGCCAATATACCTTGGCAGTCTATCTGTGTTTTAGCCAGGAGGTTGTGACATTTCCCCCAACTCATCCACTTAGATGGAAAGAAGCTATATAATGAATTGCAAACCTGATTTTAACAGCTGGTTATGCTTGTTGTCAGAGTAGCCACCTGTCTGACCGAAAGCCATGATGTTTGTGGGAAATAAGAAATGTAGTTTTCTGCAGGCGATATAGAAATGTAATTGTTGTAAGTGTTAGAAGAGTGTAATTTCTGTAGATTGGGGAGGGGTGAGACATTATACAAACGGACATGAAATTCTTGTAGCATGTAGTATACTTAAGGCTAACACTTTAATGAATATAGGGCGTCTTTTAAAGAAGTAGTTTTAAAGGAAATACTTTTAAGCTAGAAAATAACTATGGAGTGTTGTTGCTGACCACAAAAGAAGAAGTAAAGGTATTTTCACAATAAAGCTTAGATTAACAGAACAAGGAATGCAGACATCCAAGGACACGAGCAGCCTGGTACATAGATAAGAAAAGACAAAAATAAGTGAAGTAATTATCTTAAGGTTAGTCTCAAGTAAAGGCCAAATAAGGGAATGAAATGAAATAAATGATTATGATAGGGTAAGAATGGGTACAGGGGATGTGAGCCTGCAACACCACAAACTGTATAAAAATGATTGCATAATTGATATCTTTGCACTTTTTGCCAGGCTGGCGGGGTGCCTGCACTTGCAAGTTCGTAATAAATTTACCTAGTTTCCATGGCTTTGTCTCCGGCTGATTTATAAGTGGGTTTTGTTTCTAACAATTTGGGGGCCTCGAGCGGGATCCAAAACTCCGACCGCTCGACACTCTTGGGAGGACGGGAGAGGTGCATCTCGCAGATTTCGGCGATCTCCTACTCCCTTGTTTGCCACTTGTAGTTTGGGCAAGTGGGATCCGGACTGGGAGACCCTGGAAACAAGAAGGGGTTTTGCAGTGACCGTAAGACCTGCAGGGTTTTGCAGTGACCATAAGAACTGCAGGCATTGCCGTGCAGGTTAGGTGCTGGCTGTGACCAGGTAACTTTGTGCACAGACCAAGGTAAGAAAAGTGACCTTTAAATATTGCCTTGGTGGTCGGGACAACCTCAATTGTTCGGGAACGTATGAGAAGTATGGGGAAAATTGGCAAGATCTAAATTAAAGCATATGTCAATGGAAAACAGCCCATGTCAGAAGGGCGAGTAGCTGAAGGGCAACTGAGGGTGCACTTTGTAACTAACTTATGGCCAGCCGTCTAGAAAAACAGTCGAAAGTTCGAACACTCGTTGTGGGAAGCTCAAGGTGTCTATGACACACAGTGTGTGTGTGTGTGTGTGTGTGAGAAAAGCTGTACAGCTAGTAGAAACTTTAACCTTTTGTGATCCGGTTTGAAAGCACATTTGTTTGTTGGTGATTGAATGTTAACAGTTGAAGTCTCAAAAAACATATAATTGGTCAGATTAATTGGACGAGTACGGTGTCTAGTCAGGACACTGAAGGGGGTGTGGAAGAAGGTGACACCGGACCACATTCAGATTAATTAATTTTGCAATAATGGGAGGCACGGGGAATTGCCTGTGTAACGATCGATCTGTAAATAATGTTAAAGGGGAATATATTCCACCCAATAGTCTTTGGGGAGAATGTTGGGTAATTGGGAACACCACTCCCGGATGCGGGAGAAAGGTAAGATTACAATGATAAAATAGTGTTGTTTCATTTGGACTAGAGAAACTATTAAGGTGCCTGGTATTTTTTTGGCACAAGTATGGGTCCGATGAGGATTGGCTGTGTCAAGATTTTAATATATATGTCAATCGAAAAGAACCTATAGTCAAAAAGAGTCCGATTATGCGGCTTCTTGGAGAGGGAACGCAGGAGTAAAATTATGTCCCATGAATACGGAGGAATTAGGAAAAGAACAAAAGAAAAGAATGAACAAGGGAAGCCATAATGGGATCCCTTAATGTATTTGCCACCCCCATATACTACTCCCCGGAACGAGCCTACAGCTCCCGAAGTAGAACTGAGTCCAGACACAGAAAGGGAAACGGACTCTGAACTAAAAGATGCAAAACCTAGGGGGCTCAGAATCACTCGAGCCACCACACATAAAGGAGGGGCAGAGAAAATGTAAAATTATGTTCCTTATGAGAGGTTCCGATTGGGGAAGGTACAATTGGATATATAAATGCTCCCTTAACTAGCCGTGAAGTTAGGGTCTTTAAAAAGGAAATGAAAAGTTGAACATGAATTCTCAAATGTTGACCCTCATTGGGAAAATAATGACAAAGAAGATAAGGAGTCAATGCGAGATCTCAGAGAAATGGTAATATTAGGAAGTAAAGAGGCGACACCAAGATTACAAAACTTTGTTAAGGCCTTTGAAATACGACAAGAAAAGGAGGAAACCCCTTCTGCAGTTCTTCAAAGGCTCAAGTAGGCCACAAGGAAGTATTCGGGAATGGATCCCGATAATCAGGTTGCACAGGGAATCTTAAAGGTCCAGTTTGTAACCAAATCATGGCCAGACGTACAAAAGATACTACAGAAATTAGAGGGATGGAGTGAAAAACCAATAGAAGAACTGCTACGTGAGGCAAAGGTAGTGTATGTAAAAAGGGAAGACTGGCAGCTTAACAGAATCGAATGACTTTAGATGATCTTTTGGCCGAAAAAGGGGGAACCTGTGCTCTGATTGGTAAGGAATGCTGCACCTTCATCTCAGACACTTCTTTCACAGTGGAAGATAAGGCAGAAATATTAAAGAAAAAGATAAGCAATATAAGAGAAATTGGAGATGAACTCCGAAAAGATGAAGGATGGGGATGGGGATGGGGTAACTGGAGATTGACCGGGTGGGAAAATGGTTAGTGAATTTAGGCATTTATGTGCTACTAATAATTGTAGGTTTACTGATAGAGTTTAATGTGTTAAAATGGATAATGAATAAGCTAGTAATGTCTTTGGGAGGACAACAACCAATAATGGTACAAACTTAGAAGGACAGGAATGACTAGATTGTGAACCTCGGCATCATAGGGTGAAAAGTGGGCAGAAAATAAGATTGCAAATGGTTAACAAAAGGAATGGGGGAATTGTTAGAAATGGGGTAAAGTGTTGTTTTTGCAGATATAGAAAAAGCACACAGAAAAGAGGTACAACAAGAGAACTATTAACCCTGCAGGTATTTAGGGACTTTTCAGTGTATAATTGCAGTTAATTAAATACGAACTTTGGTGTGTAATTACTATAACGAAAAGTTCTTTTTGAAAAATTATGCTTTCAGCAAAAGCTGTGATTGCCGAAATGCTTGAGCAATACAAAATGATACAAGTTAATGAAATGTCCGAGGATGGAATGTACCAGCAGAATTGATACAAAATGATAAACCAGATCTTGACAAAATAAACGTATGTGTCAGCATTTGCAGAGAGGAAGGTTGCCAACCTGGAGAAGGTGGAAGTAATAAGGGTGGAGCGCAGCTGGGCAGTGGTGTGGCACAGTAAGAGAGATTGGGTAATTAGGAGTCTGGATAGATAACCTCACTCAGCTCAAAGGGTATAACTGTACACTAACCTTAGTTCTAAATTGCTCATTTGCTTATGCAATTGAAGCCTTTACTTGCAAGTTCGTCATAAATTGTCCTTGTTTCCATGACTTTCTTTCTGGCTGATTTATAAGTGAGTTTTGTTTCTAACAATTTGGGGGCCTCATCCGAGATCCAAAACTCCCACCGCTCGACACTCTTGGGATGACGGAGGAGGTGCACCTCGCCCGTCGTCCCAAGAGTGTCGAGCAGTCAGAGTTTTGATCCCGGAGGAGCCCCCAAATCTGTTAGAATCAAACTTCAATAAAATTTCGATGAGACCACCAAAACTGGAAACAAGACATTTTCTTATGAACAACACTAATTGTGTTGCAGCGAAATTGCGTTTAATAAACACACCTTAATGGATAACTGCCTGTATATTAAATGGAGGATCAAAATTGATGGACCAAAGCGAATACAGTAGTTCATATTTTATATGTTCCGATGTTTAAACATGCTAAAGGATATGAACACTGTGTGAGGAAAACTGAATTGAGATTTTGACCACGAACTACAATAGAGGATACTCAGTGTGTTGAATGACCTACTCTTTTCCAGAAGTTTCTGTGCAGTCTGTGGGAAAGCTCTGTAAATATTGCCACCAGCTCTCAAATGTTAGGAAGGAGGTCTCTGCAGGGTCAACAGGATAGCGTTTCTCGTTCCAGTACTGAGGCTGGTGCTGGGTGATCTGTACGGTTTTATCTTTAAGACCGCGAACAGTTTGTTGCAATAGAGTGTCTTGCTTGGCCGTTTCCGAGACCATTGAAGAGTGCTTCACATGTCTGTCTGGAGTCACTTTTAGGCCAGACCAGGAAAGCACGGAAGATTCACTTCCTGAAAGTGCATTGAGGAAGGAAATTGGTGTTTACAATCGACATTGACTTCAAGGTCACTGTTAATGACTCCAGATTTTACATCTCAATATTTTATTAATTATGACTTCCACCAACTGCCAGAGCATTAGCCTTGTCTGGATTAGTAATCCAGTGACATTTCCACAACAGCACCATCTCCACATGGGGACCTGTCGGAAACCACACTGAGCTGGTTATTTCTGTGCTGCTTGACAGCTCTGTCATTTGGAACTCCCACCAATCTGACTATCACGACTGGACTCAAGGCGTGGTAAATGGTCAGACTGTAGTTATTCCTTTGTTATAGGATTGGACATTGCTGAGTAATTTTCCACTCTGGCAGGGAGATGTCAGAGTTGGAGCTGGAATGAAGCAGCTTCCCAGGGAAGCTACATACAACACAGTTTGGCTTCCAAAATCAATTTCAGTACATGAGGGATAGAAATTAGGGCAAAGAGAAATCCTTACGTAGAAAGGGAAAAATAGATCTCAATGAAAGTCATAAGGATAACTTAGCATGGGGTAAAAAGGAAACATTTGAAGAAAACAAAGAAGTTAAAAAGCTCGGTGTTTTCATTGCAACAAATTAAGTCACATGAAATTATTGTGTTAGTGAGTTCAGAAAAAAAAACACAGATGGAGGAAAACGGGATAAGCCTGGGAGTTTTGTTGGAGAGGTAACAAAAAGCACAGTGGAAACTAGAAAACTGCATGAGAGTGTATCAGAAGTTTGTTAAGGTGGAAGTGGCACATCTGCTTAGAAAATATACCTGTAAAGAGAAAGTTTATTGACATAGGGTGTGTGAAGAAGATGCAGTATTAAGGGGCACAGAATCCGCTCAGTCTGTGATGCCGAATGATAAGGAGATATGTACTCCTGAAGGACTATTTCCAGAAGAGGTACGGCTAATGGGAATTCACCTTGAGACAAAACGTGCAAAATTATGTAAAGCGAGGATGGAGTGTACAGAAATGTGTGGAGAAATTGCGGTAAGCATAGGGACAAACTCTCAGCTCCATGAATCCAATTTATCCTTGCAAAAAATGTAGCTGATTCACCGGTGGGAATACTGTCTACGCTGGTTGAAAAGCCAGTGGAGACGCAGGCAACTGGAGCAATGCAGGGGTCTTATCCTAGAAACTTTCCTGATTGTGGGATAATAAGGTCATAATGTCACCAGGAGAAACAGGAGAGATCAAAAATGTAAAAATAAGGAAGCTGAAGTGGCATTAACAGACACTTTGTTCCATCAGGTAGTTGAGACAAAACAAGAACAAATAGGGCATCATGCAAATATTTTTAGCTCAGCTAAACAAATTGAATTACAACAGGAAGATAAAAAAGTTAAAACAGTTGTATCAAAAAGCATTTACGTTAGAAATTTTGAATGTATCCCTGAGTGTTATTACCCTAAAATGATGTCCAAATGAGGAAATGGAGAATATCACATATTCAAGGAGATGAGAAATCGGCGAAAGTTCATCAAATCTTATTTCAAATAGGAGACAGAAAGGAGGTGATACGAATGGGACATGAGCTACCACCTAGAGGTCACTCACGAATGAGAAAAACATAGGCTGAAATACAGAGACATTTTTACTGGTCTGGACTGCAACAGAATGTAGTTGAATTTTGCCAGGCTTGTCACACATGTCAGGTAATTGGAAAAACACTAGCGATAATAAAACCTGCACTATTTTTAAACTATTCCAGCTTTTGAGGAACCTTTTCCAATAGTCTTAATTGATCCGCTAGGTCCCCGACTTCAAACAAAAAAATTGGGCACCAGTATTTGTTAACAATAATGGATGCATCAACTAGATTTCCAGAGGCTATCCCGAGATGCAATATCACAGCCAGAATTGCAGAGGAATTAACCTTTTTAAAGAGATACGGACTACCAATACTGATACAACGAGATCAAGGTTCAAACTTCACATCCAAATTACTCACTATAATGTCATAGGAATAAAGCAATTCAAGTCGACTTCGCACTGTCCAAAATTGCAGGGACCACTAGAAAGGTGACATTAAACATTAAAGACCATGTTGAGGGTTTATGGTCAAGGTTATCTTGATGATTAGGGTAAGGGAATCCCATTTGTGCTTTATGTGAAATTGGATGCACCCAATGAACCCAGAGCAAATTCACTCCATTCGAAGTAGTTTCTGGGCATTAAGTGAGAGGACCGTTAAAATTGATTAAACAGAAAATTGTAAATCAGAATTCAAACGTCACACAGTTGGACTAGGTCTGAAATTTTAGAGAATGATTAATAGTGCTGGGGAGTTGGCTAGACAGCATTTAAAAGTATTGCAGCATGCAATAAAACAGGAAGCAGACAGGAAATCAAAAATTTGCAATTTTACTATTGGGGATAAGTTATTACTGTTACTTCCAGGGATAGGTGAACCTTGAAAAGCAAGGTTGAGTGGACCTTATCAAATACAAAGGATATTGAGTGAGGGTAACTACTTGATAAGGACTCCAGACAGAAAGAAATCTCACAGTGTATGTCATGTGAATAGGCTCAAAATGTACTTTGACAGGAAAGGATTGCAAGAGAACAAGGTGTTAATGATTATGGCACACAAGGAAGAACCAAGTTCAGAGGATTCTGAATTGGACATTCCTCAAATTAAAGTGGACAATGAGGTAATTGTATAAAACTGAGATAAATTATTAAGTTACCTCCCTGAGAAAAAATGAAATGACCAGAAAGAGTTATTACTATCACATGGGGATATATGCAGATATTAACTTGTAAGTACTAACCTAATTGTGCATAATGTAGCTATAAGAGGTGCTGTTACGCTTTAAGCAACATCCTTACAGGGATAATTCTTTAAAGTTGGCACAGGTTCAGAAGGCGATTTCACGCATGCTCTAAAATGACATAATCAACATGTATTACAGTGACTGGAAATCACCCAAAGGCATAGTGCTAAAGCCAAATGTTCCCCAACGATTATCGTAACGTCAATGTAGTAAAAAACATTGATGTATACCCAGTTCCATGGTTGGAAAACTGTGTTGAAAATGAGGGACAAGCAACTTACATTTTGTATGAAAAACGTACCAGACACATTTCAGGAACTAACCAATAAATTGCCAGAATATCCAAAATGTGCTGTACATTGATTGACCTGGTGATTTTTAGTGACTCATGGAAGGAATACTTACAGCATATATCAGACTTGTTCTACCGAATTCGGAAGGCAGGCTTGGTGGTAAACATAGCGAAATGTGAATTTGTCAAAGCAAAAGTCGTCTTCCTTGGCTGTGCTATTGGACATAGATAAACAGTCCCTGAGTTGTAAACATTGAGGTAATTTGGGAATTTCCCACACCGTCGACATGGAGCAGTTCCTGGGACTGAATGGATTTCATCGAATGTATGTGCCTCATTTTCGCAGTGTGGCTGCTCCACTTACTGAATTGTTAAAGAAACGCAAGAATTTTCAGTGGACAGAGGACTGTCAGAAGGCATTTGACATGAAATATTTGTTAGTAACTGCCCCACGATCAGCCACACCTGATTATGCAAAACCATTCAAGGTGGCTTTAATTGCGAGTGATGTGGGTATTGGTCCTAGGCTCTTGCAGGAAGATGATGACAAGAGAGAAAGACCTATTGGGCATTTCTCCAAGAAGTTGAACGTTCATTGGCAGAAATATTCAACAGTTGAGAAAGAGATTGTGAGCTTTGTGCTGACACTACAATATTTCAGTGTTTATATTGTCAGCAACGTATCTGAGAATTTGTTTGGAGAAATTTAAGGACAAAAATGCTGAACTGTTTAGCTGGAGCCTGTTGATCCAGCCATTCAATTAGAAAATTGTGCTCAGGGCAGATCTTGAAAACATGATTGCCAATGCATTGTTGAGACTTGAGTGACAAATGGATCGACTTAATGATGGGAGTACCACACAGTGAATCCGGATGGAGTTTGCACATTTGCACGTTTATAGTAAACGAATGTACATGCAAATTTGAACTTCTACTTTTGGTGTTTTGAAAACCAAAGCCATCTTTGGGTATTCAATTGTATATCGGGGGAGCAGTCACATAGGCGGTCTCTTTATAAGGTTATGTTGTCTTTGAATTGTTTTCAGAGAGGTTCTAAATGATCCAATGTTCCAACATGTCTCAATATTGAATGCTTCATTGGGGTCCTTTGGTTTTACCTCACAGATTATGCTTCAGAATGAAGGCTTTCAAGTCTTTAAAAAAAAACTGGTTTAATCAAGGGGATGTGGCCAGCTTTCGGCTGCATGGGTCAGTTCAGTTTGAGGGTTAGTTGAGTCAGGGTCACTGTTGAAATTGGATGCTGTTCCCCTCCTTCAGCCCTCTGACCTCCTAACCTATAAGCTTTTTTTGGGTGTAATTTTTACTCTTTGTGCTCAGGGGTTTCTTTATTGGGATTAATAAGTAATTTGGTTCAGCATCATTAATTAGAGTGTGCCTGTCAGAATTGAAAGGATGAATTATTCAGGTACAGTATTTTCAGTTCGTTGTGCTTCATTCCTTATTTTTGTAAATAAATTTTGTTTCTTTTAAAGTCGCCAGTCGGGCCAGCTACCTCACTCTGGGAATATCCAGTATACACTTAACTTCAACAAACGCAACATTATGGTCTGGGCAACGTGCTAAAGAATGTTTTGAGGGGTGGGCCTGGTCCATAACAATGTACAATAACTTTGATAATGAACAGTCATGAATTAATGAGTCAGTGACAAAATAAATATGATAATGGCTATGAGACAGAAAGGGCTGCAACCAGTCACTGAGGAGACCTGTGGGGTGTACAGTAATATCTTCCAATCACGAATATTCAGCCATCACTGTTTCTGACAAATGGAATGAAATGCAATGCCAAGCAAGATAACTGATGACTTTTGTTGAATCGAATGCTGAGCAACAATGTGAATAGAACAGGACAATTTTACATGTGATGTGCAGATTTATATCTTATATACAGAATGCGTAATCACAGGTTATACAGGTTGTTATCTGGACGGGATATTCAGAAATAAAAACAGACACAGATAACAAAATATCGCACATTTCAGCGCAGTACAGGTCGTTTATGAAATCGCTCGGCTCATAAAGGAATATACATTAATGGAGAGTAGAGAATTACAGCACAGCACAGTCCATTTATGGAAACACTCGGCTAATGCCGGACATTTGACCAATACAACACAGAACACTAAAGCAAAGTACAGCCCCTTGATGGAGCACTCGGCTAATGAAGGAAGTTAGACTGAGAGAATATACAGCATTACAGATATGAACAGGCACTTGATGGTACCATTCGGCTAATACGGGTCATTAGATCAATACAACATAGCACATTACAGTGCAGTACAGGCCCTTTAAGGTACAACTCGGTTAATAAAGGAAGTTAGACTGAAAGAATATATAGCATTACATCGCAGTACAGGCCCTTAATGGTACCATTCGGCAAAAACCGGATTTTAGACATATACAACATAGCACATTGCAGCGGAGGACAGGTCCTTTAAGGAACAGCTCAGCTTATAAAGGAAGTTAGACTGACAGAATATCCAGCATTACAACGGAGTACAGGCCCTGTATGGTACCATTCGCGCTAACGCCGGACATTAGAACAATACAACAGAGAACACTAAAGCAAAGTACATCCCCTTGATGGAGCACCTCGGCTAATGAAGGAAGTTAGACTGATGGAACACACAGCATTACAGATATGTACAGGCAATTGATGGTATCATTCGGCAAATACCGAACATTAGATCAATACAACACAGCACATTACAGCGCAGTACAGGCCCTTTAAGGAACAGCTCAGCAAATAAAGGAAGTTGGACTGACAGAACGTACAGCATTACAGCGCAGTACAGGCCCTTTATGGTAACATTCGGCTAATACAGAACATTAGACCTATACAACATAGCACAATACAGTGCAGTACAGGTCCATTATGAAACCGCTCGGCTAATAAAGGTATATAGATTCATAGAGAGTAGTGAAATGCTGCACAGCACAGTCCATTTATGGCACGATTTGGCTAATACCGGACATTAGATCAATACAACATAGCACAATACAGCGCAGTACAGGCCCTTCAAGGAACAACTCAGCTAATCAAGGAAGTTAGACTAAGAAAACATACAGCATTACAACGCAATAGAGGCCTTTATGGTACCATTCGGCTAATACCGGGCATTAGACCTATACAACATAGTCCATTACAGCGCAGTACAGGGCCTTTAAGGAACAACTCAGCTAATAAAGGGAGTTAGACTGACAGAACGTACAGCATTACAACGCAATACAGACCCTTTATGGTACCATTCGGCTAATACCGGATATTAGACCTATGCAACATAGCACATTGCAGCGCAGTACAGTTCGTTTATGAAACCGTTCGGCTTATGAAGGAATATAGATTCAAAGAGATTAGAGAATTACAGCACAGCACAGTCCATTTCTGGAATCACTCGGCTAACGCCGGACATTAGACCAAGACAACACAGAAGACGAAAGCACAGTACAGCCCCTTGATGGAGCGCCTCGGCTAATGAAGGAAGTTAGACTGATCGAACACACAGCATTACGGATATGAACAGGCACTTGATGGTATCATTCGGCTAATACCGGACATTAGATCGATACAACATAGCGCATTACAGCACAGTACAGGCCGTTTATGTTACCATTAGTCTAATACCGGACATTAGATCAATACAACATTGCACATGGCAGCGCAGTACCGTTCATTTATGAAACAGCTCGGCTAAAAAGGAATATTGATTCAAAGAGATTAGAGAATTACAGCACAGCACAGTCCATTTATGGTGCCATTCGGCTAATACCGGATATTAGATCAATACAACATAGCACATTCCAGCGCAGTACAGGCCGTTTATGGTACCATTCGGCTAATACTGGACATTAGACCTGTACAACATACCACATTACAGCGCACTACAGGCCCTTTATGGTACCATTAGGGTAATGGGAGACATTAGATCAATACAAAATAGCACATTACAGCGCAGTACAGGCTCTTTAAGGAACAACTCGGCTAATAAAGAAAGTTGGCCGAATAAAACATACAGCATTACAGCGCAGTACAGGCCCTTTATGGTACCATTCGGCTAATACAGACCAATAGACCTATACAAAATAGCACAATACAGCGCAGTACAGGTCCATTATGAAACCGCTCGGCTAATACAGGTATATAGATTCATAGAGAGTAGGGAATTACTGCACAGCACAGTGCAGTTATGGTACCATTCGGCTAATACCAGACATTAGATCAATACAACATAGCACAATACAGCGCAGTACAGGCCCTTCAAGGAACAACTTGGCTAATCAAGAAAGTTAGACTAATAAAACATAGAGCATTGCATCGCAATACAGGCCCTTAATGATACCATTCAGCTAATGCGGAACATAAGACCAATCCAACACAGAACACTAAAGCACAGTACAGCCCCTTGATGGAGCACCTCGGCTAACGAAGGAAATCACACTGACAGGACACACAGCAGAACAGATATGAACAGGCACTTTATGGTACCATTTGGCTAATACCGGACATTAGATCAATACCACACAGAACGCTGAAGCACAGTAAAGCCCCTTGATGGAGGACCTCGGTTAACGAAGGAAATCACACTGACAGGACACACAGCAGAACAGATATGAACAGGCCGTTTATGGTATCATTCGGCTAATACGAGACATTAGATCAATACAACATAGCACATTGCAGCGCTGTACAGTTGATTTATGAAACAGCTCGGCTAAAAAGGAATATAGATTGAAAGAGATTCGAGAATTACAGCACAGACCAGTTCATTTATGGTGCCATTCGGCTAATACCGGACATTAGATCAATACAACATAGCACATTACATCGCAGTACAGGCCGTTTATGGAACCATTCGGCTAATACTGGACATTAGACCAGTACAGCATAGCATATTACAGCGCAGTAAAAGCCTTTTAAGGAACAACTCACCTGATAAAGGAAGCTAGACTGACAGAACGTACAGCTTACATCGCAGTCCAGGCCCTTTATGGTACCATTCAGCTAATACCGGACATTAGATCAATACAACACAGCACAGTACAGCGCACTACCGGCACTTTAAGGAACAACTCGGCTAATAAAGGAAGTTGGCCGAATAAAACATTCAGCATTGCAGCGCAGTACAGGCACTTTATGCACCATTCGGCTCATACAGAACATTAGACCTATACAACATAGCACAATACAGCGGAGTACAGGTCCGTTATGAATCCGCTCGGCTAATAAAGGTATTTAGATTCAAAGAGAGTAGGGGATTACTGCACAGCACAGTCCATTTATGGTACCATTCGGATAATACCGGACATTAGATCAATACAACATAGCCCATAACAGCGCAGTACAGGGCCTTTAAGGAACAACTCAGCTAATAAAGGGAGTTAGACTGACAGAACGTACAGCATTACAACGCAATACAGACCCTTTATGGTACCATTCGGCGAATGCCGGATATTAGACCAATGCAACATAGCACATTGCAGCGCAGTACAGTTCGTTTATGAAACCGTTCGGCTAATAAAGGATATAGATTCAAAGAGATTAGAGAATTACAGCACAGCACAGTCCATTTCTGGAATCACTCGGCTAACGCCGGACATGAGACCAATACAACACAGAACACTAAAGCACAGTACAGCCCCTTGATGGAGCGCCTCGGCTAATGAAGGAAGTTAGACTGATCGAACACACAGCATTACGGATATGAACAGGCACTTGATGGTATCATTCGGCTAATACCGGACACTCGATCAATACAACACAGCACATTACAGCACAGTACAGGCCGTTTATGTTACCATTAGGCTAATACGGGACATTAGACCAATACAACATAGCACATAGCAGCGCAGTACCGTTCATTTATGAAACAGCTCGGCTAAAATTGAATATTTTCAAAGGGATTAGAGAATTACAGCACAGCACAGTCCATTTATGGTGCCATTCGGCTAATACCGGATATTAGATCAATACAACATTGCACAATACAGCGCAGTATAGGCCCTTCAAGGAATAACTCGGCTAATGAAGGAAGTTAGACGAATAAAACATAGAGCATTACATCGCAATACAGGCCCTTCATGGTACCATTCAGCTAATGCGGGACATTAGACCAATACAACACAGAACACTAAAGCACAGTACAGCCCCTTGATGGAGCACCTCGGCTAACGAAGGAAGTTAGACTGATAGAACACACAGCATTACAGATATGAACAGGCACTTTATTGTACCATTTGGCTAATACCGGACATTAGATCAATACAGCATAGCACATTACAGCGCAGTACAGGCCGTTTATGGTACCATTCGGCTAATACTGGACATTAGACCTGTACAGCATAGCACATTACAGCGCAGCACAGGCCCTTTAAGGAACAGCTCAGCTAATAAAGGAAGTTAGACTGACAGAACGTACCGCATTACATTGCAGTACAGGCCCTTTATGGTACCATTAGGCTAATGGGGGACATTAGATCATTACAACATAGCACAATGCAGCGCAGTACAGGTCCATTATGAAACCGCTCGGCTAATAAATGTATATAGATTCATAGAGAGTAGGGAATTACTGCACAGCACAGTCCATTTATGGTACCATTTGGCTAATACCGGACATTTGATCAATACAACATAGCACAATACAGCGCAGTACAGGCCCTTCAAGGAACAAATCGGCTAATCAAGGACGTTAGACTAAGAAAACATACAGCATTACAACGCAATACAGGCCCTTTATGGTACCATTCGGCTCATACCGGGCATTAGACCTATACAACATAGCACATTGCAGCGCAGTACAGGGCCTTTAAGGAACAACTCAGCTAATAAAGGGAGTTCGACTGACAGAATGTACAGCATTACAATGCAATACAGGCCCTTTATGGTACCATTCGACTAATACCGGACATTAGACCTATGCAACATAGCACATTGCAGCGCAGTACAGTTCGTGTATGAAACCGCTCGGCTAATACAGGATATAGATTCAAAGAGATTAGAGAATTACAGCACAACACAGTCCATTTATGGTGCCATTCGGCTAATACCAGACATTAGATCAATACAACATAACAGAATACACCGCAGTACAGGCACTTCAAGGAACAACTCGGCTAATCAAGGATGTAAGACAAGTAAAACATACAGCATTACAACGCAATACAGGCCCTTTATGGTACCATTCAGCTAATGCGGGACATTAGACCAATACAACACAGAACACTGAAGCACAGTACAGCCACTTGATGGAGCGCCTCGGCAAACGAAGGAAGTTAGACTAATAGAACACACAGCATTACAGATATGAACAGGCACTTTATGGTACCATTTGGCTAATACCGGACATTAGATCAAGACAACATAGCACATTACATCGCAGTACAGGCCGTTTATGGAACCATTCCGCTAATACTGGACATTAGACCTGTACAGCATAGCACATTACAGCGCAATACATTCGCTTTTGAGGAACCACTCGGCTAATAAAGGAATGTTAGACGAATAAAACAGACAGCATTACAGCGCAGTACAGGCCCTTTGTGGTACCATTCAGCTAATACGGAACATTAGACCTATACAACATAGCACAATGCAGCGCAGTACAGTCCAATATGAAACCGCTCGGCTAATAAAGGTATATAGATTCATAGAGAGTAGGGAATTACTGCACAGCACAGTCCATTTATGGTACCATTTGGCTAATACCAGACATTCGATCAATACAACATAGCCCATTACAGCGCAGTACAGGGCCTTTAAGGAACAACTCAGCTAATAAATGGAGTTAGACTGACAGAACGTACAGCATGACAACGCATACAGGCCCTTTATGGTACCATTCGGCTAATACCGGACATTAGACATACGCAACATAGCACATTGCAGCGCAGTACAGTTTGTTTATGAAACCGCACGGCTAATGAAGGAATATAGATTCAAATATATTAGAGAATTACAGCACAACACAGTCCATTTCTGGAATCACTCGGCTCACGCCGGACATGAGACCAATACAACACAGAACACTAAAGCACAGTACAGCCCCTTGATGGAGCGCCTCGGCTAATGAAGGAAGTTAGACTGTTCGAACACACAGCATTACAGATATGAACAGGCACTTTATGGTATCATTCGGCTAATACCGGACACTAGATCAATACAACACAGCACATTACATCGCAGTACAGGCCGTTTATGGTACCATTATTCTAATACGGGACATTAGATCAATACAACATAGCACATGGCAGCGCAGTACCGTTCATGTATGAAACAGCTCGGCTAAAAAGGAATATTGATTCAAAGAGATTAGAGAATTACAGCACAGCACAGTCCATTTACGGTGCCATTCGGCTAATACCGGATATTAGATCAATACAACATTGCACAATACAGCCCAGTACAGGCCCTTCAAGGTACAACTCGGCTAATCAAGGAAGTTAGACTTATAAAACATAGAGCATTATATCGCAATACAAGCCCTTCATGGTACCATTCAGCTAATGTGGGACATTAGTCCAATACAACACAGAACACTGAAGCACAGTACAGCCACTTGATGGAGCACCTCCGATAACGAAGGAAGTTAGACTGATAGCACACACAGCATTACAGATATGAACAGGCACTTTATGGTACCATTCGGCTATTACCAGACATTAGATCAATACAACATAGCACATTACAGCGCAGTACAGGCCGTTTATGGTACCATGAGTCCAATGCGGGACATTAGATCTATACAACATACACATTACAGCGCAGTACAGTTCATTTATGAAACAGCACAGCTTAAAAGGAATATAGATTCAAAGATATTAGAGAATTCCAGCATAGCACAGTCCATTTATGGTGCCATTCGGCTAATACTGGACATTAGATGAATACAAAATAGCATAATACTGTGCACTCCAGGCCCTTGAAGGAACAACTCGGCTAATCAAGGAAGTTAGACTAATAAAACATACAGCATTTCAACGCAATACAGGCCCTTGATGGTACTATTCAGATAATACAGAACATTAGACCTATCCAACATAGCACATTGCAGCACAGTCGAAGTTCTTTATGAAACCGCTCGGCTAATAAAGATACATAGATTCATAGAGAGTAGGGAATTACAGCACAACACAGTCCATTTATGGTACCATTCGGCTAATACCGGACATTAGATCAATACAACAGAGCACAATACAGCTCAGTACAGGCCCTTCAAGGAACAACCCAGCGAGTAAAGGAAGTTAGACTGACAGAACGTACAGCATTACATCGCAGTACTGGCCCGTTATTGTACAATTCAGGTAATGCAGGACTTTAGACCAATACAACACAGAACACTAAAGCGCAGTACAGCACCTTGATGGAGCGCCTCGGCTAATGAAGGAAGTTAGACTGATCGAACACACAGCATTACAGATATGAACAGGCACTTGATGGTACCATTCGGCTAATACTGGACATTATGTCAATAAAACATAGCACAGCACAGCGCAGTACAGGCCGTTTATGGTACCATTAGGCTAATACGGGACATTATATCAATACAACATAGCACATTACAGCGCAGTACAGTTCATTTATGAAACAGCTCGGCTAAAAAGGAATATAGATTCAAAGAGATTAGAGAATTACAGCACAGCACAGTCCATTTATGGTGCCATTCGGCTAATACCGGACATTAGATCAATACAACATATCACATTACAGCGCAGTACAGGCCCTTAATGTACCAATCAGCTAATACCGGACATTAGATCAATACAACATAGCACATTACAGCGCAGTACAGGCCCTTTATGGTACCATTCGGCTGATACAAAACATCAGAATGATACAACATAGCACATTGCAGCGCCGTGCAGGTCCCTTATGAAACCGCTCGGCTAATAAAGGTATATAGATTCATAGAGAGTAGGTAATTACAGAACAGCACAGTCCATTTATGGTACAATTCGGCTAATACCGGGCATTAGATCAATACAACAGAGCACAATACAGCTCAGTACAGGCCCTTCAAGCAACAACTCAGCGAATAAAGGAAGGTTGACTGACAGAACGTACAGCATTACATCGCAGTACTGGCCCTTTATGGTACCATTCAGCTAATGCGGGACATTAGACAAATACAACACAGAACACTAAAGCACAGTACAGCCCCTTGCTGGAGCACCTCGGCGAATGAAGGAAGTTATACTGATAGAACACACAGCATTACAGATATTAACAGGCAATTGATGGTACCATTCGGCTAATGCCGGACATTAGATCAATACAACATAGCACATTACAACGGAGTACAGGCCCTTTAAGGAACAACTCGGCTAATAAAGGAAGTTAGACTGACTGAACCTACAGCTTTACATCTCAGTACAGGCCCGTTAAGGTACCATTCAGCTAATGCGGGACATTAGACTAACACAACACAGAACACTGAAGCACAGTACAGCCCCTTGATGGAGCACCTCGGCTAACGAAGGAAGTTAGAACAGACAGCATTACAGATATGAACAGGCACTTGATGGTACCATTCGGCTAATACCGGACATTATGTCAATAAAACATAGCACAGTACACCGCAGTACAGGCCGTTTATGGTACCATTGGGCGAATGCGGGACATCAGATCAATACAACATAGCACATTACAGCGCAGTACAGTTTATTTATGAAACAGCTCGGCTTAAAAGGAATATTGATTCAAAGAGATTAAAGAATTACAGCACATCACAGTCCATTTATGGTGCCATTCGGCTAATACCGGACATTAGATCAATACAACATAGCACAATACTGCGCAGTACAGGCCCTTCAAGGAACAACTCGGCTAATCAAGGAAGTTAGACTAATAAAACATACAGCATATCAACGCAATACAGGCCCTTTATGGTACCATTTTGCTAAGAAAGAACATTTGACCTATCTCACTTAGCACATTGCAGCGCAGTACATGTCCTTTATGAATGCGCTCAGCTAATACAGGAAAATAGATTCATAGAGAGTAGGGAATTACAGCACAGCACAGTCCATTTATGGTCCCATTCGGCTAATACCGGACATTAGATCAATACAACAGAGCACAATACAGCGCAGTACAGACCCTTTAAGGAACAACTCGGCTAATAAAGGAAGTTAGACTGACAGAACGTACAGCTTTACTTCGCAGTACACGCCCTTTATGGTACCATTCAGCGAAAGCGGGAAATTAGACCAATACAACACAGAACACTAAAGTACAGCACAACCCATTGATGGAGCGCCTCGGCTAATGAAGGAAGTTAGACTGATCGAACACACAGCATTACGGATATGAACAGGCACTTGATGGTACCATTTGGCTAATACCGGACATTGGATCAATACAACATAGCACATTACAGCACAGTACAGGCCGTTCATGTTACCATTAGGCTAATACGGGACATTAGATCAATACAACATAGCACATTGCAGCGCAGTACCGTTCGTTTATGAAACAGCTCGGCTAAAAAGGAATATAGATTCAAAGAGGTTAGAGAATTACAGCACAGCACAGTCCATTTATGGTGCCATTCGGCTAATACCTGACATTAGATCAATACAACATAGCACATTACAGCGCAGTACAGGCCCTTAATGTACCATTCAGCTAATACCGGACATTAGATCAATACAACATAGCACATTACAGCGCAGTACAGGCCCTTTATGGTACCATTCGGCTGATACAGAACATCAGAATGATACAACATAGCACATTGCAGCGCCACGCAGGTCCCTTATGAAACCGCTCGGCTAATAAAGGTATATAGATTCATAGAGAGTAGGTAATTACAGAACAGCACAGTCCATTTATGGTACAATTCGGCTAATACCGGGCATTAGATCAATACAACAGAGCACAATACAGTTCAGTACAGGCCCTTCAAGCAACAACTCAGCGAATAAACGAAGGTTGACTGACAGAATGTACAGCATTACATCGCAGTACTGGCCCTTTATGTACCATTCAGCTAATGCGGGACATTGGACCAATACAACAGAGAACACTAAAGCACAGTACAGCCCCTTGATGGAGCACCTCGGCGAATGAAGGAAGTTATTCTGATAGAACACACAGCATTACAGATATGAACAGGCACTTGATGGTACCATTCGGCTAATACCGGACATTAGATCAATACATCATAGCACAATACAGCGCAGTATAGTTCATTTCTGAAACAGCTCGACTAAAAAGGAATATAGATTCAAAGAGATTAGAGAATTACAGCACAGCACAGTCCATTTATGGTACCATTCGGCTAATACCGGATATTAGATCAACACAACACAGCACATTACAGCCCGGTACAGGCCGTTTATGGTAACATTCGGCTAATACTGGACATTAGACCAGTACAACATAGCACATTACAGCGCAGTAAAGGCCTTTTAAGGAACAACTCACCTAATAAAGAAAGTTAGACTGACAGAACGTATAGCATTACATCGCAGTCCAGGCCGTTTATGGCACCATTTGGCTAATACCGGACATTAGATCAATACAACACAGCACAGTACAGCGCAGTACAGGCCGTTTATGGTACCATTCGGCTAATACCGGACATTAGATCAATACAACATAGCACATTACAGCGCAGTACAGGCCGTTTATGGTACCATTCGGCTAATATGGGACATTAGATCAATACAACATAGCACATTGCAGCGCAGTACCGTTCGTTTATGAAACAGCTCGGCTAAAAAGGAATATAGATTCAAAGAGATTAGAGAATTACAGCACAGCACAGTCCATTTATGGTGCCATTCGGCTAATAGCGGACATTAGATCAATAAAACACAGCACAGTACAGCGCAGGACAGGCCGTTTATGGTACCATTCAGCTAATACTGGACATTGGATCAATACAACATTGCACATTGCAACGCAGTACAGTTCATTTATGAATCAGCTCGGCTAAAAAGGAATAAAGATTCAAAGAGATGAGAGAATTACAGCACAGCACAGTCCATTTATGGTGCCATTCGGCTCATACTGGACATTAGATCAATGCAACATAGCACAATACAGCGCAGTACAGGCCGCTTATGGTAAAATTCGACTAATACCGGACATTAGATCAATACAACATCGCACATTGCAGGGCAGCACCTTTCATTTATGAAACAGCTCGGCTAAAAAGGAATATTGATTCAAAGAGATTAGAGAATTACAGCACAGCACAGTCCATTTATGGTGCCATTCGGCTAATACTGGACTTTAGATCAATACAACAGAGCACAATACAGCGCAGTACAGGCCCTTTAAGGAACAACTCGGCTAATAAAGGAAGGTTGACTGACAGAACGTACAGCTTTACACCGCAGTACTGGCCCTTTATGTACCATTCAGCTAATGCGGGAGATTAGACCAATACAACACATAACACTAAAGCATAGTACAGCCCCATGATGGAGCATCTCGGCTAATGAAGGAAGTTAGACTGATCGAACACACAGCATTACAAATATGAGCAGGCACTTGATGGTACCATTCGGCTAATACCGGACATGAGATCAATACAACAGAGCACAGTACAGCGCAGCACAGTCCCTTTATTGTACCATTCGGTAATACAGGACGTTAGGTCACTACAACATTGCACATTGCAACGCAGTTCAGTTCATTTATGAAACAGCTCGGCTAAAAAGGAATATAGATTCCAAGAGATTAGAGATTTACAGCACAGCACAGTCCATTTATGGTACCATTAGGCTAATACGGGACATTAGATCAATACAACAAAGCACAGTACAGCGCAGTAAAGGACGTTTATGGTACCATTCGGCTAATGCGGGACATTAGACCGATACAACATAGCACATTGCAGCACAGTGCAGGTCCTTTACGAAACCGCTCGGCGAATAAAGGTATATAGATTCATAGAGAGTAGGGAATTACAACACAGCACAGTCCATTTATGGTAACATTCTGCTAATACCGGACATTAGATCAATACAATACAGCACAGTACAGCGCAGTACAGGCCCTTCAAGGAACAACTCAGCTAATCAAGGAAGTTAGACTGACAGAACGCACAGCATTACATCGCAGCACAGGCTCTTTATGGTACCATTCAGCTAATGCGGGACATTAGACAAAAACAACACAAAACACTGAAGCACAGTACAGCCCCTTGATGGAGCACCTCGGATAACGAAGGAAGTTAGAACGATAGAAAACACAGCATTACAGATATGAACAGGCACTTGATGGTACCATTCATTAATACTGGACATTAGATCAATACAACAACATAGCACAGTACAGCACAGTACAGCACAGTACAGGCCGTTTATGGTACCATTCAGCTAATACCGGACATTAGATCAAGACAACATAGCACATTGCAACGCAGTACAGTTCATTTATGAAACACCTCAGCTTAAAAGGAATATAGATTCAAAGAGATTAGAGAATTACAGCACATCACAGTCCATTTATGGTGCCATTCGGCTAATACCGGACATTAGATCAATACAACATAGCACAATACAGCGCAGTACAGACCCTTTAAGGAACAACTCAGCTAATAAAAGAAGTTAGACAGGCAGAACGTACAGCATTACAACGCAATACAGGCCCTTTATGGTACCATTCAGCTAATACTGGAATTAGATCAATACAACGTAGCACAATACAGCGCCGTACAATCCGTTTATGGTACCATTCAGCTAATACGGGACATTAGATCAATACAAAATAGTACAATGCAACGCAGTACAGTGAATTTATGAAACACCTCGGCTAAAAAGGAATATAGATTCAAAGAGATTCGAGAATTACAGCACAGTTCATTTATGGTGCCATTTGGCTTATACCGGACATTAGATCAATACAACACAGCAGTTTACAGTGCAGTACAGGCCGTTTATGGTACCATTCGGCTAATGCGGGACATTAGACCTGTACAGCATAGCACATTGCAGCACAGTACAGGTCCTTTATGAAACCGCTCGGCTAATAAAGGTATATGGATTCATAGAGAGTAGGGAATTACAGCACAGCACAGTCCATTTATGGTAATATTCGGCTAATACCGGACATTAGATCAATACAACAGAGCACAATACAGCGCAGTACAGGCCCTTTAAGGAACAACTCAGCTCATCAAGGAAGTCAGACTGACAGAACGCACAGCATTACATCGCAGTCCAGGCCCTTTATGGTACCATTCGGCTAATACCGGACATTAGATCAATACAACACAGCACAGTACAGCGCAGTACAGGCCGTTTATGGTACCATTCGGCTAATACCGGACATTAGATCAATACAACACAGCACAGTACAGCGCAGTACAGGCCGTTTATGGTACCATTTGGCTAATACCGGACATTAGATCAATACAACATAGCACAGTACAGCGCAGTACAGGCCGTTTGTGGTACCATTTGGCTAATACCGGACATTAGATCAATACAACATAGCACAGTACAGCGCAGTACAGGCCCTTTGTGGTACCATTCGGCTAATACGGGACATTAGATCAATACAACATAACACATTACAGCGCAGTACAGGCCCTTTAAGGAACATCATTGTCTAGTAGTGGACATAGTTTGAATGTCAGAGGGGAAAGTCTTAATAGGGATCTAAGGGGCAACGTTTTCAAAGACAGGATGCTTTATATGTAACGACATGCCCGAGGAAGTCGTGGAGGCTGGGACAATTACAACATTTAAAAGGCATCTGGATGGACAAATGAATAAGAAGTGTTTAGGGGGATGTGGGTCAAATGCTGGCAAATGGAACTACATTAATATAGGACGTCTATCTGGCAGGGTCGAGTTGAATAGAAATGTCTGTTTCCATGCTGGATAGCTCAATGAAACTACATCTTCTGTAAAACTTTCTCCTGTCATCTTAAAATTACCCCCTTATCTTTAAATCCACCACCCTATGGAAATGACCGTAAGGTTGATAAACTCTTCCACTTCTATGCTTCAGTGGAACAGGTCCCAGTCCATCGAGCCAATCCTTATAACTTAAACACTCCATTCCCAGCAACAGCCTGGTAAATCTATTCTGAACCCTCTCCTGTTTAATAATATTCTCAATGTAACTAGGTGTCCAGAACTACACAGTACTCCAGGACAGACCTCACGAATGTCCAGCATAGCCTGAAGATAATGTTTCAGCTCCTGTACTCAAAGGTCTGAGCAATGAAGGCCAGCAAGCCAAACGCCTTCATAACCACCCTGCCTACACATGATGCAAACTTCCAAGAAATATCCCAGAAACCCTAGATCTCTCTGTTCTACAACGCTATCAATGGCTCGACGTTTAATTGTGTATGTCCTCTCCTTGTTTGTTTCACCAAATTGCGATACATTGTATTTATTGAAATTAAACTCCATGTGCCACTCCTCAGCCCAGTGAGTGATAGGACTGGGGAAGAAAGGCACGACAGTAACCATCTGCCTTGGATTCCTTCGTGGTTTTAAGAAGAGAACAGTCACACGTTAGAGGCGGGCAAGTGTGATTGGTGTTTTTGATCCAGGTAGTATGTTCTTCCTTCGTCTCTGGTGTTCAGTAATAACTCTCTATTCCAGGTACTTTCTCGTGCAGAGTGTGTCTACAGGATGTCTTTTCCTCACATTGTAGATGGCAGAAAATAGCCACTTCAGGTGGAAATCAGAGCCAAACGATTAAAGCTCCTCATAGTTTTTCTCGAAGGCAAAACACATAAATTGAACATCCTATAGTTGAGTTGAGTTCCTTTCATATTCTTAACAAAGTGATTCTTTCAACTGAGTAATTCAGTAAAGTTAACCAAATTTTAATGAACCCACACAAAGCTGAAAGCTGACATTTAAAATGTGACCCAAATTCTGAGTATGGTTTAAGTCTTGTTAGTGGCAACGCCCATGCCTCTGAGCCAGAGCTCTGGGTTAGATTCCAATACCTGAACTTACGTGGTAGTGTCTGTCACTCTGGAGCAGAAGGTCTGGATTCAAGTCCAGCCTGTCACGGAGGCATGTCACAGTATTCTAAAACTGACTGATAAACAAACGCATAGGAGAATAATGTTGCAACTTTTGGGATTATTGCCAAGTGGTGGTAGTATCTCAGCACAAAAGTCTAAATAAAACTCCCACGGAGTGTTTCATAATTTGGCTGAACAATTTGTTAAAATGATTTTAGAATTGTGACTTGATGGAGAAGGAAGAGGAGTCAGTATTAAATTTCAGAAGTTAGGCCCAGGGTTACTGAAAACACAGCCATTCGTGTTGATTGGAGTCACATTTGCACATTCTCGAGGTTTATAAAATGATGAAGACCATGGATCGGATGATTAGTCAGGGTCTTTACCCCAGGGTAGGGAAGCCCAAAACTAGTGGACATAGAATCAAGGTGAGATGGACAATATATAAAGAGGACCGAAGGGGACCATTTTCACACAGAGGTGGTATGTGTATGCAATGAGTTGCCAGACGAAGTGGTGAAGGATGGTACAAATTACAACATTTAAAAGCAGCTGGATGGGGACATGAATTGGAATGGTTTAGAGGGATATTGTACAAATGCTGGAAAATGAAACTAAGTTAATTTATGACATCTTGTTGGCAAAAATGCGTTTGACCAAAGTGCCTGTTTCTGTGCTGTACATTTCTATGATTCATTGATCCAATTAAAAATGATTTCTTTGTAATCTTATGTAACACTCTTTACCTTCTACTATACAACTAAACTTGGCATCATCTGTAAACTTGCTCACCATGCATTGCATAATTCTCATCTAAGTCACTGATGTAAGTAACAACCAAAAGTGGATCCAGCACCAATCCCTGTGGAACGCCACTGGTAACAGGTCTCCAATCCAAAAGACAACCTTCCTCCACCACCCTCTGCCTCCTGACAATAAACTGAAACGCACTTACGCATACAGACAGAGAGACACAGACACAATCTGTCTTTAAGACAGCGATAGATACATTTTGATTCATAAGGGGATAAAGGTTGCAGTGAGAAGGCAGGAGAATTTTGTTGAGAAAAATGTCAGCCATGATTAAACAACAGAACAGATTTGATGCACCAAACAGTCTAGTTCTGCACCAATTTCATGCGCTCTATGCTTACGCTGTCTGAAATGTCTAACCAAGAGAACAGTGGAGGCTGAATTTGATAAATACTTTACTGAAGAGAGTCAATGGGAATGTGCGATAGGTTTGAGGGGCTGATTGGTCTCTGTCTTTCCTATTGGTTGTGCCCTCATTTTTGAAATGGGAAGCTGACTTGCTGTGAGGTTCATACACTTTCAAATTTAGAGGTTTCCCCATTTATGATTGAGATACCAATGTTCCTATCTTCCTAGGGTTGTGCTGTCTGTAGTATTCTCATCGCCAGGGAACAGTGAAGATTGGGCCATATAGTCATAGAGTCCTAGAGATGTGCAGCACGAAATCAGACCTTTTGGTTAAACTGACCCATGCTGACCGCATATCTCAACCCAATCTAGTCCCAATTGCCACATCCCTCCAAAACCTCTCCTATTCATATACCCATGCAGATGCCTTTTAATGTTGCAATTGTACCAGCCTGCACCACTTCCTCTGGCAGCTCATTCCACACACGTACCACTTTCTGCATGAAAACGTTGCCTGTTAGGTCACTTTTATATCTTTCTACACTCACCCTCAACTTATGCCCTCTAGTTCTGGACTCCCTTACTCCAAGGAAAACACCTTGCCTATTTACCCTATCCAAGCCCTTCATGATTTTATAAACCGCAATAAGGTCATCTCTCAAAGACAATCCCTTATTTTAATGTGTAGTGACTGCAGCAATTTTTCAACACAACAGCCAAAAATGAAATTAATGATGAAGATTATTGGTTGTGTTGTTAAAGGGTCGCATATTCATCACTCTAATAGGAACTCTCCCCCCTCCTCAGAGTCTGAACGTCAACATTGAGCAAATGACTGACACTGCAGATGGTTCTATCGTTGCAATAGAAAGACAGCATTTTTGATTGGGTAGCGATCACCCCAAATGTTAGTCTATATTCTGTGCTCATCTTTTAAACTCTCAGGGATCAGGATCATTGTCAGTACGAACTCCACGTGAACATCTGACAACAAATGGCCCGAATGGAGGATCGCTGATATCAGAAACAAATCGATTATCAGCTACAAAGGAGGCCATGCAACCTTTCTAGGCTGTTAAACAGGAACAGGAAAGCCCTGGTCTGCTACCAGGAAATACAGAGTCGAGATAATTACTTATTTTCAGGTTGGAAAGCTGTGACTCGTGGAATTCCTCTGGAAACAGTGTGAGGCCATCTACAGTTTACAGTCCAGATTAATGATTTGGATGAAGGGGCTGAATGGACTGGAGCTCAATTTGCTCATACACCAGGATAGTCATTCAACAAGGTAGATCGTCTGCAATGGGATATAGATAGGGGAGGGCAGAGCTTCTGTAATGGGATACAGACAGGGCAGGGCAGTGAGTAAAGCTTCGCCAAAAGAAAACTGTTTAATGTAGGTGATGGGAAGTCTGTGTTTTAGAAGACAAATATAACTGTAAATAATATAACTGGAGGCAGATTGCCGAACTCCATAGCACAAAGGGACTCGTGTGTCCTGGTACACAAATCACATATGCAGCACGTGATTTGAAAATTAACTGAAACGATACTTTTTCGTGCAAAGAGTATTGGGACTGATCGAAAGGATGTTTCTTTGCATCTGTACAGGCCGTTGCTCGGACCATACCTGATGTACTGTGCAAGGCTGTAATTCCACTGAAGTTAAAAACAAACTGCTTTTGAAATTTTTCAAATATGCTTCTCTTTACTTGCTCTTGTGAGTAGACAGGATAGTGAAGAAGGAGTTTGGTATGCTTGCCTTTATTGGTCAGTGCATTGAGTATGCGAGTTGGGAGATCATGTTGCGATTGGGCAGGGAGTTGGTGAGGCCAGATTTAGAATACTGTGTTTAATTCAGTTCGCTCAGCTACAGAAAGGATGTTGTTAAACCTCAAAGGGTGCAGAAAAGATTTACAAGGATATTGCCAGGAGTGGAGGGTTTGAGGTATGGGGGAGGCTGAACTAACTGGGGCTTGTTTACTCTGGAACATCGAAGGCTGAGGCGTGACATCGTGCACATTTGTAAAATTATGAGAGGCATGGAGAGTCTGAATAGCCAAGTATTTTTCACAGGATAGGGGAATCCAAACCTATAGGACAAAGGATTAAGGTGAGGCGAGAAAGATAGTAAAGGGACAATATTTTCATCCAGATTGTGGATTTCATTTTAATTTATTTCATCCAAAGTTTCATCCAACATTTAAAAGGCATCTGGCTATGCATATTAATAGGAAGGATTGACAGGGATATGGGCCTAATGCTGACAAATGGGTTGATATCAGATTGGGATGTCTGCGTTAGTGGACAGGTTTCCCTGCTGTACGACACTGTAAGGGAGATGAAGAGAAATGCTAAAAGGGTCATTTGAGTGGGAATTCTCTTCCCCAGAGGTATGTAGTTTCTCTTTGTTCACATTTATTCAAACTGAGTTCATTAATATTTGACAGAGATTGAGTCATGGATAATGGAATACACACAGGACATTAGGGCTGAGACCACAACCTGTTATTCCACAATCTTAGTGCCTAGTGGAACAGTTTCCTAGTGTCGAACGACCTAACCCTGCTCCTGAATGAGATGCTCCATTGTTCCATTCAGCCCCTCCAATCTGCTAGACAGTAGCAATTGGAGGCTACATACTGTATCACCTGGTGCACAGAAACAAGGAAGACCATTCAGAGGTCTTTCAGTGATCTAGATCCCCTGACTCTCTCGAATAGAAAAGTCCTGACATTCACTTCTCTCTCTTTGAAGAAACCATTGCTTTGCTTATACACCATGACCTATTGATATAAGTGAGACAGGTGAATACAAGTGCTTAGCTAAGTGCGACTGGCCCTGGTATCAGGGCAGTATTTAACTCAGGATAACATGAAGGACCCTTAGCAAAATTGTACTTCATCAGAATCCGTTGCAAACTCTGCGCTGTTTGGAGTCATTTACAGCTCAATTGAAGTTGTTTATCATCATTGGGCATCAATCATCTCAGCTGTGCGACATCACTGCAGGAGATCCTCAGTGTAGCTCCCTCAGCCCAGGCATCTCCAGAACCCTACAGTGTGGAAGCAAGCCATTCGGCCCACTGAGTTCACACCGATCAGAAGTGGGGATATTCACTGTAGGTTGCACAATATTCAGAACACTTCGCCATCCCTCAGGTCCTAAATCAGTCTGTGTCCATGCGCAACAAGACCTGGACAGCATTCAAGCCTGTACTGTTTAACTGCCGTTAACATTTATGTAACAGCGCTGCCAGACACTGCACATTTCGACAGTAAACGAAGGAGTTCACTCGGCATCTCAGTTTGGCTTCATAAGAATATGGGAAAGTCATTCTGCCCATCAAAACAATTTGCAAAAAGAGAGACAGCCCATTCCGTCCCTACTGCCTGTTACACAGGAAGACAAGCTCTCTGTCCAACATCGCACGTCACTTACACAGGATCAGAATGAGACAAATTCACACTCGGAGTCATTTACAAAGGAACAAGAAGAGGTCATTCAGCTTTTCAAGTCACTAACCCAGGAACAGGAAGGTGTCAGAGATGGTCCAAGATCACAAACAAATGGAACAGGGACTGAACAGATAGCCTGCTCCACTTTGTTCCTCGTGGCTTTACTACTCACAGTACATATGTGTTACTTAAACATGGTTTCCTGGGAGTAGGAATGACGACGTTTTTTTAAAGCAGGTTCAAAGTCATCTTCTATGGCTGAGAAAGCAGAGCCATGTTCTCTCTAGAAGTCAGAAACTGATGTAGCATGGCTAACTGTTGTACAGTGAAGGAATTACGGCTTTTGACAGGACTGTGTACAACGTAACATTGATTGCAGAGTCACACAGTAACTGTGCATGAAAGTGTTCAGAGTTTATTCAGAGCCCGTATCTTACTGTCAATCCAAATGAGGTTTTTGCACAGATACGGAAACTATCAAGAATCGACCATCCTACGGAAAGTATGGAATTTCTTACCTTCTCAACGGCTGCTTGAGGCATAATGAGCGTCCGTCCATAATCATCAAGTTTCAAGTTCTTATTACCTTACAGCGCTGCAGATTAAACACATAATTACTACATTCTCTCCTTATGGTAACACCATGCCAGGGTTCAGTCTGGTGAAAATCCTTTGCGCTGTCTCGGTGACATAGAGATCATTATTTATAAAGCAGACTCAGCCTGTACACATTACCCAAATATTGGCTTAATAAAACACTACAATTGAGTAAGATACATTTATTCTGGTACTTTAATAATTTTCAATGGCAGACCACACATCCTTTACGGTTATACTTACTTCCTATCTCGGAAGAATTCTGTTAGTGACCAATGACCAAAGACATCCAGGTCCTTTTCAACAACAGCCCCGCCCAACCTCTCACCATTTAATAAAGTTAAATGTCAACCATGGTATTTCTTGTTTCCCTCTGAATCATTTTTATACCTTGTGTACAGCTATTGCACAGGAACTCATCCTTCTGAGACCCCACAAGCGTTCCATCCAGAAAAAAAATACTATTCTGTTCGTTTTGTCCATTATCCAATTTTTAATACATATGGTGTATATTCCACCCTTACCTACCCATGACTCTAACATTCTCCACCAACCTGCATTCAACAATGTCAAACTTCGTCTGAAAATTCAATTACTCCACTCCTGCTAGTTCTCAATTGTCAAAGACACAACGGACAGTGTCCACAAACTCCAGCACGTTTAGCAAAGCTCATTTGCCTTCACTGAATCTAGGCCATATCTATCAAATCATAACATTATTTTCCAAGTGTCCAGTTGCCACATTTTATAAAAGGTCACCACGTATTTCTCACAGCTGAGATCAAGTTATTTAGTTTTCTGTTTGCCCTCTCCGTCCTGTTTTAAACGTTTAGTTTTACAATAGCTGCTTTCCAGTCTGCAGGATCCTTTCTCGTATGAAACCAGATTTGAAGAATAATCAGTAATTCTTTCGTTAGCTCTATTGCCACCTCCTCGATATTCTGGGATGTAGCTCAGCAGAAGCAGCATCTTACCAACCTTCAATGATTAGATTTTGAAAAATGTGCTCTTCATTAATTTTAGTTTCGTGCAGTTCCTCATTTTCGCCAGTCCCACTGTTCCCTAGTTTATCTGGGAGTTTGCTTCTGTACCTTCCTCAGGGACATAGACTCAATGTATTCCTCTCAGCTGGCAGATGACTTCTGTCAGCCAGTGAATATTTCGGAGGACTGCACTTTATAGATGATTAATATCTTAACAACTCCTGCCTGGAAAGTTCCAGAATTAATCCAGTTCACTTCAAGGTCAGTGTCAGCACAGTTCTGTCCCTGGTGTGAGGCTCAGGTTATACTGATGGAGGGGACACAGCTGAGTGATCACCTCATTTTTGAAAGGTTAACATTTTATGTTTGGAATTGGTTCAGCAAAGAAAAATATTCTTGGAAATCCAAGCGAGGATAATGCAATACCCAGCCCCTCACCGTGCACAAGGATTTCTGTCTATGTAGTCTCAGCTCCATTTTTTTTTCCCATTGACTGAAACACTCTATAAATGCAGTGTCAAGAGTGTGGGATCACCAGACGCTTGGTCTCTCTGAGTAGATGCAGCAGCTGATAATACACACCCAAGAAAAGCATCCACAGAACCTGCCTTTACTGACTGCTGACAGGTGCAAGTCAAATCCTCACACACACAGTGCCTCCATTCCATGTTGAAAATGCTTCTCTTCCTGGCTGAGAAATCTGTTATATCTCTGGCAGACACACAGTAAAATTTTCTTTGTCCAAAGAAGCAGTTGACAATGTAACATTACGTTTCTCTGTCTCAGCAACTTTAACAGCAGCATCAGGATTACCGATGTAGTTGACCACCACACTCAGAGAAGAGTGAGAGTGGGAATTTAACTCACTTTAAACAGGGGCATATCTAGATTGACGTAACATTCAGGAATATGGGGAAAGGGGTTATGTTAGAAGAAATTCCCATTTTATTTTCCTTCTACTTCATTATCAGCAGTCCCTTTGCTTTTCATTTCTCTCTCTCTTGCTGGACATTTCTCCATCCATTTAACTAATCTCCCCCTCACTCATCCAGCCTGATATAAATAATATTATTTCTCGGTTGCTTTCAGTGTTGATGTAGGGTCTCCAGACTTGAAGCTTCTTCTGTTCTTCTCATGACAGAGGCTGCCATGCTTGCTGAGATTCTCCAACATCTTCATACACTGGAGAATGTTATTTCAAATCTCGAGCATTCACAGTTCATTGGTTTATTTCAGCTTTAATGCTGCGGTTTCACGGGATGACAGCATCAATGGCAAGGGCAGCATTTGATGACCATCACTAGCTGCCCTTGTCCGTGAGATCATTTGTTAAGGCAGTATGGAGCCAACCATGTTGTCGTGGGACTGAAGTCATATTCAGTTTCTTTACCAAAGTCTATAAGTGAAATAATGAAAGAAATCTTGATCGTTTATGGTTGCCGTTAGTAAAATGAGATTTAATTCCAATTTTTGTCATTCAAATTTAAGTTCTGTCATTAGCTGTGACAGGATTTGAAACAATGTCTTTCAGGTTACAACCTGTGCCCCTCACTGTGATTATTACTCTGACATGGGATCCATATTATGAAACAGCCGGAGAGGCAAGAACAAGTATGCTTTCAAAATATTTGCAATTGAAGGAGAGGTTAGAAGAGAACTGTAGCCATAAAAGCTGAAGTTAACAAGGGGGCAGATGACGGCTGTGGGATATAGGTAAATTAATGTTACTTCTGCAATTCTGCAATTCCATTTTACAAAGTAAAATGGACTCACGCCAGTGTGTAATTGTTTTAGCCACGAGCTGAGTCAACAAGAATGGAAACAATGTGGAGGAAATATATAATTGTTTTTGTATTAGCTAAAACTGTATGTCAGAATGAAATGTGACTTCAAAACAATGGTAGACATTATGGGCAAGTAGATAAGATGTTGTGAGGGGATCAAGTTAAGCTAGATACGCATGTACAAACAGTAGGTATAAACATCTGTTTCCCATTTTTACAGAGACAGAGGAACAAACCCCAATTAAAAGGGTCATAGGGATCAGAACGGCCTCGGGAAAGGCACAGATGAAGGGGGTAGATAATGATGAAGAAAGAATATGCCTAACAATGACCTACAGCAGGGTAAGGTCAAACAGCGTTGTGAGACCAGAAATAAGCATTTTGTCACAGACAAGGCCGGATAAGGCAAGAGATAAACAGGGGTAATGGGTGCCGGTGTTAGGGAAGTGGAGGATGTAAACAGGGGAGGCAGCAGTGTAAAACAATAGAAATCAAATCATATAAATGTCGTGTATGAATTGAATTTGGTGTGTATGTCCTCTGCCTTATAGACACTGGACATCACACCCACTTGCAAGTGTAAAATAAATGACACTACTGATTCAGATCTTGTCTCAGACTGAAATTATTGAAGTGAGTGGGCTTTGTTTCTCACAACTGGGGGCTCGTCCTGGATATTCTTCCATCGCCAGGGGGGAGTGGCTGGCCTTGGACACTGGGAAGACGCGTCCCATTCCCCATTGAGGAGTGGTCTCTTGTCCTGGTTTGGTCCGCTCCCTTGGCCGACTGGTACGAATCCCACAAGAGAGACATCTGAATCAGACAGTGATAGAAGCTCGATAGACAATACGGCACAAAGGGGCCAGGCAACTCTGAGCACAGACCAAGGTAAGAAACCTGACTTTTAAGTATTGCCTTGGTGGCCGGGATTGAGTTTTAGTAGTTAATAAGGGACTAACGAAGGAACTCAATATGGGTTGTGCTGTGGGTAAGGAAAAGGCCCCCGGGAAAACAAAAGAAGGAAGAGGCAATGGAAATGGAGACGGGGTCCCTTACAACATACCTCCAGAAAGTCCTTTGGGCAAGATGTTGTGGAATTGGCAAAATAATACTTGTACAAGGGAAACAGATGATTAAATATTGTTGCTTCGTATGGACTAAGGGATCCATTCTTCATCCCGCCACTTCTGGCCAAAATACAGGTCTGACAAAGACTGGGTTTGTAAATATCTGAATTTATTTGTCAATGAGTGAGAGAGAGAGAGAGAATAAAAAGAGCTGAACAGCTGGTAGAAAGTTTAACCCTTTGTGATTTGGTTTGAATGCACATTTGTTTGTTGGTCATTGAATGTTTGCGTTTTATTCCTTGGAGTTTGAGTTCCGGGACTGTTTTGAATCTGATTTTTATTATGGAAACTTAACATGATTTCTTTTAAGGTTAAGGATCCTATAGAGATTATGAAAAAAATAGAATGAAAACTCCTGTTCTTTTTACAGGTCATGACTGCCTTACTATCAGTTTCTAACTAATCTCTTCTATTTTTACATAAAAGCGATTTATGGAGGACAGTTGAAGTTTCCGTTCCACATTAGATTGTAGTAAAAACAAGATCCTATGGTTAATATCTGTGACCTTGGATTCGGCCATTGTTCATGCATTAGAAGTTTTTTTTTAAACTTGAGTAGACAAATTCTTTTAAGGCAGATCTGATTATTTTACGACCTATAGTATTGTAATTGAGCAATGATTGGTCAGGACTACTTAAGAAAACTAATTTTGGATTTAAATTAAGGGACTAAAACTGGGTGATTACAGTGGATTTCAAAATTGGGAACTGTATGCATTTTACATTTTGAATATTAAATACTGAATAAATGAACGTAAATATATAAATATATTTACAAGTTTGGAACAGGCTTTAAAGTTAGTCAAGCATGAATTGATGAATTGGTGTTTGAAGTTATGGGGAGCTAGAAATATTGCAATATTTCTTTAAAAAAGAAAAAAAAAGGAAGAACGTAATGATTTATCCCCTTCGGGAGGTACCAATAGGGGACAAATACGGATTGGGTTTGTAAGTGTCCCCCTCAGCAGTGGGGAGGTCAGAACATTTAAAAAAGGAAATGAAGGTCCTGGTTGAGGATCCGGTAGGGTTGTCTGAACAAATTGATCAATTTTCGGGGCCCAGTCTGTATACCTGGGCTGAGTTAATGTCTATTGGAATATACTATTTCCTAGGGAAGAAAGGAGACTTATACGGGGAGCAGCCATTAAATATGGGACAGGGAACACCCCATTGGAGATGGGGATGCTGGACAGGGAGAGACGAAGTTTCCCCTCAGAGACCCCCAGTGGGAAGATCAAAACCCGGAGTATTAAGAGGAAATGAGGGAATTGAAAGACCTGATTCTAAAAGGAATAAGAGAGGCAGTTCCGAAGTCACAGAATTTGACTAAAGTATTTATGTTAGACAGGAGAAAGGTGAGACTCCCTCAGCTTTCTTGCAAAGATTAAGAGACTCAATGCAGAAATATTCTGGAATGAACCCTGAGGACCCAGTGCCACAGGTTCTTTTGAAAGTACATTTTGTGACAAAGGAATGGCCAGACATACAGAGAAAGATACAGAAGATAGAAGGGTGGATGGAAAAGCCATTAGATAAATTGTTAAGAGAGGCACAGAAAGTGTTTGTAAAGAGAGAGGATGAGAGACAAAAACAGAAGGTGAAAATGATGGTAGCTACAGTTGATGAGGTAGTTAAGAAAAGAATGGAACCAATAGTGAGCAACCAGAGAGGTGGGTGGCAGCATGTCCGATAGAGAGGACAAGGGGGAGCGTTTGATAGAGGGTTCGAGAGACAGGGGCAGAGCTGGAGGTCTCCACAGGCAGGATGCTATGATTGCGGAAAGATAGGGCACTTTAAGCGGGAGTGTCCTGCTCTGAAAAGGGAAGAGAGGGCAATTCCGCTTATGAATTTTGATGAAGAATAGGGGTGTCAGGGGTTCCTGCCCCCAGGGACCCATCAGGAACCCTTGATAAACCTGAAAGTGGGACCCTGTAGGGAAGAGGTAGTCTTCCTAGTAGATACGGGGGCAGCACGGTCATCGCTGAATTTTAAACCAAAGAAAGTAGGAATGTCAACACGGTCAATTACTGTTTCGGGGGTAAAAGGGGGAAGGATTTACTCTTCCAGTATTTTAACCTATGATGATAGAAGGTCCTAAGGATAGGGTCACAGGGGAACTGTTGTATATCCCTGATATAGGAAGTAACTTACTAGGGAGAGACTTAATTATCCTCTTAGAACTGGGGATTGGAATTCAGGAAAAAAAATTAGTTGTACAAATGGCAATGTTGACAGAGGATGTGGAGAGAGAGATAGACCCTATTGTATGGGCTAGGGAAGGGAATTGTGGAAAACTACAGATCCCTCCCCTTGAAGTAAATTTAAAAAGGAAAGTGGACATTGTCTGTGAGCGACAATATCCCATTTCCACAGAAGGTAAACGAGGACTGCAGCCAGTAATAGAGGGATTGATGAGAGATGGACTGTTGGGGCCATGTATGTCTCCTTATAATACCCCAATCCTACCAGTGCCGAAATCCGATGGAACTTATCGATTGGTGCAGGATTTGAGAACATTAAATCGAATAGTACAGATCAGGCACCCAGTGGTGCCAAACCCCTATACATTATTAAGTGAGATCCCTCATGACCACAAATGGTTTAGTGTGATAGATTTAAAGGATGCCTTTTGGGCTTGTCCCTTGGCAGAGGAAGGTAGGAATTTGTTTGCCTTTGAGTGGGAAGACCCTAAGACAGGACAGAAACAGCAATACCGGTGTACTGTGCTCCCCCAGGGGTTTACGGAATCCCTGAATTTATTTGGACAGATGTTAGAACAAACTTTGGAGAAATTTAGCAGCCCCAAGGGGACTACCCTGTTGCAGTATGTAGACGACCTCTTAGTAACAGGAAAAAGAAGAGAAAGAGTAGTAGAAGCCACTAACAAATTATTGAATTTCCTGGGTCAGCAGGGACTGCGAGTATCTAAAAACAAACCACAATATGTGGAGCAAGAAGTGAAATACTTGGGACATTTAGTTAGTGAGGGAAAGCGAAAGATAAGCCCGGAACGGATAGAGGGAATAGTGGGAATGCCGCTGCCCAGCACTAAATGGGAGTTACTCAAATCTTTGGGTCTCATGGGTTATTACAGATTGTGGATTGATTCCTATACACAGAAGACTAAGAAATTATATCTCAAACTATTAGAGGGGGAACCAAAATGTCTAAGTTGGGATGATGAGGAAAAAGAGATCTGATCCATGCCCCTGTGTTAGCCTTACCTTTCCGAGATAAACCTTCCCACCTCTTTGCTACCGTGGATAAGGGAGCGGTTTTGGGAGTATTGACCCAGAGGTGGGGGAAGGAATTAGTACATGAAGAATTGATTAAACGGGTCTTAGAATCCCTATTACTCCCCCGAGAAATAGCAGTAGTGCATGTAAATGGTCATCAGAAAGGAAATGAACCAGAGGTTAGGGGAAATAGATTAGCCGATGAAGTGGCTAAGGAAGCAGCCCTAAACCCACACGAAGTGGTGATTCATTCCCTAATACCTACTGTCCCAGGTCCTCGGGAAGCTCCTATATTTACTGAAAGCGGAGAAAAAGAATTGAGAGATTTAGGCGCTGTAAAAACAGCAGACGGGCATTGGATGTTACCTGCTGGAAGGAGAATGTTGAACAAAATGATGATGCGAGAGATTATGGCTGTCCTACACCAAGGCAGCCATTGGGGAGTACAAGCAATGTGTGATTTGGTTCTTAGGGAATATGGATGTCAAGGAATATATACAATTGCTAAACAAATATGTGAGGGATGTATCATATGCAGAAAGGTAAATAAGAAAATCTTGAGAAAACAGACCCCAGGAGGAAGAGACCCAGGACTGAGACCTTTCCAGAGTATACAAGTAGATTATACTGAACTCCCCAGGGTAGGCAGACTAAAATATATGCTTGTCATAGTAGATCATTTATCTGGTTGGGTTGAGGCATACCCCCTAGCTACCGCCACTGCGAGTGGAGTGTCTAAAACAATATTGGAGCACATAATTCCCCTATATGGGCTCGTGAACCATATTGATTCCGACCAAGGAACTGACTTTACCTCTGAAGTGTTACGGGGGGGTAATGAAAGGGTTGGGAATTTCCTGGGAGTTCCATACTCAATGGCACCCGCCATCATCGGGAAGGGTTGAGAGAATGAACCAAACACTCAAACGACAACTCTCTAAATTGATAATAGGAACCAGACTCCCTTGGATCAAATGTTTACCTATAGCTCTCTTGCGAGTACGAACAGCCCCAAGGAAAGATTTGGGACTATCCCCCTATGAAATCTTATTTGGATTACCTTACCTGGGAACGAATGGAGAATTGCCAAGTCCCGAAACTAAAGATTTGTTTTTAAAGAAGTATATACTGGGTTTATCCTCCTCTTTGTCTTTCCTCAGGAAACAGGGTTTATTGGCACAGACTCCACCCCTTGAATTCACCGTTCATCCCATCCGGCCGGGCGATTGAATCTTAGTAAAATCATGGACCGAGACTAAATTGCAGCCGGACTGGGAAGGGCCGTACCAGGCTCTTTTGACCCCTGAAACAGCGATAAGGACAGCAGAGAAAGGCTGGACTCACTACACTCGGATCAAAGGGCCAGTGGACCCTCCAGTTGAGGAAGAAGTCTGGACAGCCGAATCAACGCAAGATTCGCTGAAACTCAGGCTAAAGAGACTTTGAGTAACTGATTATACAGTGGCGACGCGAGCGCGGGATTATTTCTGTAAAATTGTATATTCAGCATGATGGTTAGAATACTGGGAATGCTGCTAGAGATATGATGCTAGCCCTTTTAGTATTGGGATTTTGTCAAATATCATTTTCATATGTATTATTAACGGTCCCCAAGTCTGATAATCCACAAATAATAGACGCTGATGTATGCAGCTTAGTAAATTGTGGGGATGTAGATAATCAGAGATAGTGCCGCAGCTCTGAGATACATCTTAAGTCCTATGGGGATAGCCTTGGGGATGGTACTTAGTATAGTGGTCTCATCACAGTGCACCAGACCCCCTTCCGACCAGCTCGCGATTGTCCCGATAAAAAGTGTAACCCAATATACCTAATGATAAGGAAAACCACATGGCACGAAACAATCCTGGTGGGTGGGGGGGGGGGGGGCACCTATGAGATACAATGAAATGAAACATTTGGGATAGAAATGAAAGCAAATGGGAAGGATTTCTTTGGCTATTGTTTTTGGAATTAGCGTAGGACAGGGAAAACGGGTAGAACTACTGGGTAATAAGATACAATCTTTCACCCCTCCCACTGATCCTAAAGTAGTAAAATTTATAGAGGTAAAGGACTTGAAACAGACCATTGAAATAGAAACTGGGTACGGGGATGCAAATGCCTGGGTTGAATGGGTAAAGTATACTGTGAAAAGTCTGTACAAGACCAATTATTATGCATGTGCCTCCGGTCGGACAGTGGCCCAGGGGCTTCCCTTTCCGCTCGGGTGGAAGCGAGACAGGAAGGGCATGAAATGTATGATAGCCCTGTATCAGGATGAGACTGCGTGGAATGATAGGAATTGTACCTCCCTATCTCTGATGTTCCCTCCCTTGGAGAAGAAAGATGTAAAAGTTGTAAAAGAAAGATGGAAGGTGGTCTGGTGCACTGTGATGAGACCACTATACTAAGTACCATCCCCAAGGCTATCCCCATAGGACTTAAGATGTATCTCAGAGCTGCGGCACTGTCCCTGTTTTCTGCCGCAGTTGGAAATCACACGTCGTGTGTGCGTAGACGAGGTACAAGTAAGTCGAAAGATTTGGGGGAGCTGAAATTATGTACAGAAATTAAGAATGTAACCGAAATGGAGAAGGGAGGGAACTACTCAGCTCTGAAGGTTCCCCGAGCGGATCTGTGGTGGGACTGTGGAGGCAAAATATTGAGACCCACGCTACCTCCAGATTGGAGAGGGATATGTGCAATTGTACAATTGGCAATTCCATTTACCCTGGCATTTGAGAAGGAAAAGATAGGAGGGAAAAAGGGAAGGGGTAAGAGATTACTGTTAGACACTTCTTTCGATGACAGGATTTATCTCGATTCGGTAGGAGTCCCTAGGGGCGTACCTGATGAATTCAAGGCTTGTAACCAGATTGCAGCAGGCTTTGAGTCAGCTCTCTTTTGGTGGGTAACAATTAATAAAAATGATCATACCCTGTATACGAGGGCTCACCCAAAGACTGATTGAAACAGCCTTGATGAAACAGGTGCCCCTAAAAGAAAAATGCAGAAGATAACAAATGGTAATTAACGAAAAGGGGGAAATTGTGAGATATAGGTAAATTAATGTTACTTCTGCAATTCCGCAATTCCATCTTACAAAGTAAAATGAACTCACACCAGTGTGTAATTGTTTTAGCCAAGAGCTGAGTCAACAAGAATGGAAACGATGTGGAGGAAATATATAATTGTTTTTGCATTAGCTAAAACTGTATGTCAGAAGGTAGACATTATGGGCAAGTAGATAAGATGTTGTGAGGGGATGAAGTTAAGCGAGATACGCCTGTACAAACAGTACTTATAAACATCTGCTTCCCAATTTTACAAAAACACAGGAACAAACCCCAATTAAAAGGGTTATAGGGATCAGAACGGCCTCGGGAAAGGCACAGATGAAGGGGGTGAGTAATGATGAAGAAAGAATATGCCTAACAATGACCTACAGCAGGATGAGGTCAAACAGCCTTGTGAGGCCAGGAATAAGCATGTTGTCACAGACAAGGCCGGATAAGGCAAGAGATAAACAGGGGTAATGAGGGCCGGTCTTTGGGAAGTGGACGATGTAAACAGGGGAGGGAGCAGTGTAAAACAATAGACATCAAATCATATAAATGTTGTGTATGAATTGAATTTGGTGTGTGTATGTCCCTTGCCTTGTAGACAGTGGACATCACACCCACTTGCAAGTGTAAAATAAATGACACTACTGATTCAGATCTTGTCTCGGACTGAAATTATTGAAGTGAGTGGGCTTTGTTTCTCACATTTTCAAAGTTACTCACAATTTAGAGTGATCACTTGGTGCTGTCTGCATAACACACTACGAAAAAAAATTAACAGAAAAAAAATTATAACCCAATTTCAGAGTCACTAATTCATTGATATTGCATGGGTCCAGCATTTATAAGTAATCAATTTTTAAAAATAAATACAGATACATTTACTAACTACATTGGAGTACAGTCAAGTTTCTTACCGAACAGTGACAGGATTGGACAGAGTCCACATGGATTTAAGAGAGGGGAATTATACTTAGCAAATCTACTGAAAGAATCTACAGAGTCGAATATTAAAGTAAGAAATTGCAGGATATTTAGAAAAGCTTATCATTAAACATGGTAGACTGGGTTTTGTGAAAGAGAAACTATATTTGACAAATTTGCGATAGTTCATTGAGGAGATAACAAGCAGGGGTGATAAAGGGCAATCCAATGATGTTCTGTGTTTGGATTTTTAAAAATGCAAATGATAAGGTGCTACATAAAAGTTAACGACACAATATAGGAGCTCGTGGTATCGGTGAAATGTATTAGCATGGACTGAGGATTGGTTAACCACAATGGCTGTTGCTGAGTACTCACGTAGAGTACTGTATGCAGTGTTAGCTCCCATATTTAATAAAGGATAAACTAACATCAGAGACCATTCAAAAAAGATTCAGTTAGCTGCTTTGACGACAAAAGGGTTGAGCTATCAAGAATAGATAAGCAGGGGTGATCTTATGAAAACAAGATTCTGAGGTGCTTGACAGGGTAGATGTTGACTAGATCTTCTAGCACCAGTGAAGTCTCAAACCAGGGGATATTACATAAGGGAACATTCATTTTAGAAAAAGTAAAGATTTTTTTCTTTCAGTGAATGACTAGAATTTTCTCACCCAAACAATTGTGAAAGTTAAATGTGGGAGGGGAATGGTTGGGTTACTCTTTGGAGTGTTGTTCTGGCTTCAGGCTGAAGGGCCTGTTTCCACATATAATCACAGATTCCCTACTATTTCAAATTATTTTAAAAGAGGGCAGATAGATTTTTGAAATATTGAGCAGTTGAGGGCTATGCGGATCAAGCATAAAAGAGGTGTTGAGGTCTGGATTGGCCCAGCCATGATCTGATAGAATGGGGGAACAAGCTGAAGGCGATGAATGCCCTACTCCTGCTCCGATTCCTTGAGGCTCCGTTTCATGTTTTTTTGTTTCCAAAGAAGAGTGTGATACAATGTGCTAAAGATCACAGATGTTGTGAAAATGGGGTGTTTATGTACTGGTTCAGATAGCGTTGATTCATCAATCACAGCTATGCAGTCATGAGTAGGAAGGCAATTCCCTCCATGAATAAAGGAAATCTACTGCAGAGCTCACACAAAGGGAATTCTTGCCCTCAGTGAACACTCCCATCACATTACCCAACATAGCAGCTAAAGCAGGACGCACTGCGCTTGCTCGAGCCAACAAAGTGACCCGCGGGTGATTGATGTCAGCACCGGGCCCATGAAAGGACGGTGGGCTGAGCTGGAGGACCGAGCGTGATGTTGGTCCTCCAACCAATCAAAGTGAATGAAGGGCGGAGCTAAACCAAAGCATGTGATCACCCTCGCGCGCGGCGCAGAGTTGATGAAATGAATGCTCGGGAAAGGATACGGTAAGGAAAGAAATAAACAGGGAAACGGGAGAAAAACTGTGTTGCTATGAGCGGAGAGGTTTTCCAAACAAATTGTGCACGTCGGAAAACACAAATTTGAACGCCCCAGTCCCGGGTTTGCAGTAAATGGAGAGTTTGCTTCAGCGGCTGCAGGCCTGAGTGAGCGCCGCCATTTTTATTCGGGACAACGATTCACTGGACATGTGCACCGCCGCCATCTTTGTAGGGGGCAAGGTGCAGCAAGGCGCATGTGCAGCCTTTCTCTGGGGTCGAGTCATTGTGATCATAACAGCCAATACTGCTCTGATTCACCTCTGGGCTCCCTCATAACCACTTTGTCAATATCTAGCTTCCTCAGTCTCGAACCATGGGTGTATTTTTGGTCTGTTTACTACTCTATTATTACTTTTATAGACCCTTTGTAAATAAGTTTTTCACTGCGGCCCAGCCCCTGACCATGTACTGCTGTATTATCAGATTACTTTTTTCTTGAATATTTTTGAATCAAGAATTCTTTTTTCCAACAAGCAAGTGTATTTTCCTTCCATTTCTGACTATCAAATTCTGCACCATTTTCATTCCCTGTGATCCATTTTGCACTCCCTGAAACACGAACTGTGTTTCTCCTTCCACAGATACCAGTGATTAATGCCAAAGCCCTATTGCTTGTGGAGAGGGTGATGTTTGACTTTCTTGTACAGCTGCAGTTTGTGTGACGAAGGTGCTCCCACAATGTGGTTGGGTAAGAGACATTACAGAGTATTCATTCAGCAAAAGTGATTATTTGAAGATAATGTCCAAATCAAGAACTGTTTGTAGTTTTATTATCATGCTTATAATTTTACAAAAATACTATCGAGAACTTTAGAAATAAGGCCAGAGATGGAGATTTTAGGTCAGGTGACCAAAAGCATTGCCAAAAAGCAGGCTTTGAGGGATTTCTTAAAGGTAAAAAGCAGACCTGTGAGGTTTTGTCTGCAAATTCCAGACCATGTTGCTTTAGTAACTGTAGAATCAGCTACACAGTTGAAGTAATGAATTAACAAATCGTTGGGAGTCTCGAAGAAAATGGGTTGAGACCTCGACAAAGGATGTGTGGTGCAGGGAGCTAGGGATGATAACAGCCAGGAATCACATCAAGAATGAGAATTTTAAATTGTTGTTGCTTATGAATAGGAGCCTTTTGATGGATGAACATGTTTGAGAGAAGTGAACACGTAGGTGATAGAGCTTTCATTTTTTTCTTGAGATTACAGGGAGGTTGAATTTGGGAGGCTGGCCAGGAGTGTGTTTGGATAATTAAGTTTTGAGATGACACACAATGGATGAGAGTTTCAGTATATGAGTTGAGATGAGGGTGGAATCACCTAGAAATAGTGGTGTTGGAGTGGGACTGGGCTGTCACTCTCACCTCACCTCTGGGATTCAGCTGGTTGTCAGGTTGTGAATCAGGGCAGTAACACAATCGGGAGCTGAGTGGCCCTGGTGGAGCCTAAAATTAGTGTTACTCAGCTGGCTGTTGCTGAGCAGCTGCTATTTGAATGCCCTGTTGATGACTACTTCCATCACTTTACTGCTGATCGAGTGTTGACTGATCGATGGAAATTGCCTGGGTTGGATTGCCCTGTGTTTTTGTGTTGAATATCCCTGGGCAATGTTCCACATTGTCGGTAGATGCCAGTGCTGGAGCGGTACGTGAATTGGGGGGTGGTAAGTTCTGGAGCACAATCTATCAGTGTTATTGCCAGAATGTTAGCAGGACCCACAGCCTTTACACTACTTAACCATTTCTCGATATTGTTCGACCTAAATTGAACTGGCTTAAAGCTCACATCTGTGACGTTAGGAACCAGTGGAGAAGGCTGACTTGGATCATCTCACTTTGCATTTGGCTGAAAATTACTGCAAATGCTGTCACCTTGTCTTTTGCATGGATGTGTGAGACCCCTCCATCAGTAAGGGTGGGGATATCTGTGGTGCTTCCTGCAAAGAGTTGTTTAATTGTCCATTACCATTCACAACTGGGTGTGGCAGAACTGCACAGCTCTGATCTGATCCATTGGTTGTGGGATCACTAAGCTCTGTTGCTTGCTGCTGATGCTGTTTGATGTGAAGATAGTCCTGCTTGGTAGCTTCACCAGGTGTACACTTCAGTTTTAGGTCTGTCTGGTGCTGCTCATGGCATGCTGTCCTTTCCTGTCCATTGTGATGGGTGAGTGCAGGATTTACAAACCCATGAGATTACAGATTGTGCCGGAGTACAGTTTTGCTGCTGTTGTTATCCCACAATGCCTCAGAGAGATCCAGTTTGAGTTCCTACATCTGTCCTATTTAGCACGGTGATGGTACCACTCAGCACAATAGAGGTTTTTCTTAACTTTAAGGTGAGGCTTTGTCTCCAAAAAGACTGTGGGATGGTTGCTCTTACCGATACTGTCATGGAAAGATGCATTTGCAGCTGGCAGATTCATACTGATAAGATCTAGTATGTTTTTCCCACTTGCTGGTTCCGTTACCACCTGCTGCAAACCCAGTTGAGCAGCTATGTCCTTGAGGACCCGACCAGCTCAGTCAGTAATCCTGCTGCTGAGCTACTCTTGGTAGAGGACATTGAAATCCTGTACCCAGAGGAGCCTTGTCACCATTTTATTGCCTCAGTGCTTCCTCCAAGTGTTATTCAACATGGAGGAGCACTGATTCATCAGCTGTGGGAGCACGGTACGTGGTAATCGGCAGGAGCCATGTGACTTCCTGGTGTCCAAAGTCAATGCTGAGTACTCCCAAGGCAAATGGTTCCTGTGTGTACACCACTGTGCCATCACCTCTGCCTGGTCTGTCCTGCTGGTGAGACAGGACATATCCAGAGATTTCAGGAGAAAGTGAAGACTGCAGATGCTGGAGATCAGAGTCAAGGGTCTGGTGCTGGAGAAGCACAGCAGGTCAGGCTGATGAAGGGCTTAGGCTCAAAACGTCGATTCTCCTGCTCCTCGGATGCTGCCTGACCTGTTGTACTGTTCCATCATCACAGTCTATCTAAGGATGGTTATTGTGGTGTCTGGCTATTATCTGTAAGGGGTTACTCTGTGAGTATGACGATGTCAGGCTGTTCCTTGACTAGTCTGTGAGACAGCTCGGCACAAAAAAAAACAGATGTTAGTGAGCAGGATGTTGCAGAGTCGAGAGGGCTGATTCTGTGGTTGTATTTCCTAATGCCTTGTTAGATGCCAAGTGGTCCATCCAGTTTCATTCCTTTGTTGAGACTTTGCAGTGATTAATACAGTGAGTAGTTTGTTGGGCGACTGTCAGGTTGGCAGGATTTTTTTCGCCATTGACAATAGTTCCATGGAGATCAGGAGATTCCTAATTCCAGTTATTTTTTTCTTCAATTCAGATTCTATCATCTGCCGAGCTGAGATTCAAACAAGGACTTCAGTTGTACATTTTAATATTCTGGATAAAATTTAAATACATTAGGTTTGTTCACTCATTTTAAATATCACTAACCCTGGTTTTGTTTCTTTGTAAAACACTGTCCATTATCCTGTCTCCTTCAGCCTTCCCTCCAACAACAAGAGCAAGGAGCACATTGAGTATCTCTGTCACTAAGACTGAGACAATCCAATCAGCTGCCTCTGCTGCTTCTCTCCCTCCCACTAGCCCACCGAGACTAACTGCCTCACATGGTGTTCCTGATTTTTGTCCCAAACTTACATCTTTCTCCAGTCTCTTGTCATGCCTTATCAGAGCTCATCTTGATCTTTTACTCGTCTCACTAAACTACAGACATTCCAACTCTGTTTCCTCCTCATCACTCCCCCTCCCCAATTCACAGGTATTGTTCCTTGTTCTGTCTGTCTGTCTTTTCTGGTTATGTCCTTCTCAACCATTCTGCAAAAAAAACTAACATTTGACCTCACCATCATTTGTAAATCCTGCTCCATCTCCACTCTCCCTTTCTTTTCTGAATTCCTTGTATTTGGTGTCTCTCAAGGATCTATCCTTGGTCCCTCCTGTTTCTCACCTACGCACTGCCAGGAAGTGACATTGTCCAAAAGCACAGTGTGAGGTTTCACATGTACACTGACGATGTCCAGCTCTCCTTCCCCACCATCCCTCTCCATTGCTCCACTGTTGCTCAGTTACCAAACTGCTTATCACATTCCCACTACTCGATTAACTGCAATTTCCTTCAAAGAAACATTGTTACGGTTAAACCCATTACCTTCAGTTGCTATTACAAATTCCTTTCCCTTACTGCTGAGCCCCTCCCTCTCTCTGGGTGCAGTCTGAGATAGAACTAGACTCTTCACAAAATTGCTGTCATATCTGTAACCCCAAGGTGACCTTCTGATCAGACATTACGCAATCACAAACACCAGGAATTCCAATCTCTAAAATGTTGCTTGTCTCCACCTCACCCTAGCTCCATTGTTACTGAAACCCCTTACCCATGTCGGTGTTACCTTAAACTTGACGAATCTGAAATGAACCCTTGATTTCATGACTGACCCAGAATCTGCGAGCTTTCAGTGTTTTCCTGCACAATTACCGCCCCGATCCCTTTGTGGTGCAGCTTTCTACAGTTTTCACCATGAAAATAGCACTCTGTTCTCTTATCATCCCCTCCAAAATGACCGACTTCACTTTTTCACAAATTATACTCCATCTGACATCTTGTTGCCCCCTTCTCTTGTGCATCTCTCTCTCTTCACAATCCTCATAGAACTTTACAGTTATGCCTTTTCCAGGAGTTCCCCCCGCCCCTCCCCCTCCATTCTTCTAAACATTTACTGGGAGCAGTGGGCAGTGTGAAGCATGCATAGTTGCTCTGTTTTTAGAGATACTCGATGGGAGGTGCTTGCTGCCCATTGGTCAGAATGGAGACAACTTGCCCATCGAGCTGCATGAGCCTTTCACCCCCCATGTCTTATTGATGAACCACAGCAGCAACACGGAACAGTAAAAAAGAAGCAAATCCTGCTCTTCACATCTCACTGACTCTTGGAATATTCAGTCCCATGTGTCAAAGATCTGCCCTGTTCAGTCACATGAAATTCCAAGGTGGAAACTCCTAGAAACCCACATAGATTTCCACCTGAACTGACTGCTGACCTCCACAAGGGGTAATGTGTCCAGTCATCCTGGGCCAGGAGGAGGGGATGGTGCGAGTTTCTAACCTGAACTGACAGTGACAGATTTTATAAACTTGTATGACAGGATACTACAGGTGCATATTCAGATGGTAATCTCAGTCATTGTAACACCTAACTCTGATTGAATTAGTCAATTCATCAGGACCTGGATATTTACATTGTGTGTGAGCATTGTATTCCATCTGAATCCCATTTGCTGCATAAAAGTTCTCCTTTGAATCTTCCCAAACCTCTAATGTGTGTCCTGTAATCCTTGTATAATGAGCTGATGGGTATAAGATTTATTATTATAACGTGTAACTTTTCTAAACCCCTCTGTCACAGCTCCTCTCATTGCCTTTGCTACAAGGAGAACACCTCAGTTTCCCCAAATCCCTGATTCCCCAATGTCTGCTTGTTTATAAGGCACACATCAGGATTCTGTTGGAACATTGTCCACTTGCCTGCATCAGTGCAGCCCCCAACACTTTTAAATAAAGTGAACATCCTCCAGGACAAAGCACTGTGCCTGAGTGGTGTCCCATCCACTACCTTCAGCATTTCCTCTCCCCATCCCAGAGACACAGTGGCATCAATGTGTAAAAGGTAAAGGCAGCATTGTCCTAGCAGACCATAGGGCTGCTCTCTCATTAGGGAGGAAACTGGAGCACCTGGAAGAAACCCATGCAGACACTGGGAGAATGTTCAAGTCCCACAGAGACAGTTGTTCAAAGCTGGAATCGAACCTGGGGCCCTGGCAGCAGGGCTAATTACTGAGCCACTGTGCCCCCTAAAATTGTAATTTGATTCACAACTACCACTTCCTCTGATAGTTCATTCCACACACAAACCATTGTCTGAACAAAAATTTAAAAAATCCCGAACGTCTTTTTAAAGCCGTTCTGCTGTCACCTTAAAAGGTATGTACCCAGTCTTGAATCGCGTCCCTTCCTAGAAAGGACACCTGCTGTTCAAATTACTGATACCACCCCTCCATGATTTGAGAAACGTCAAATAAGGTCACTCCTCAGCCTCCTGCGCGCCAGTGAAAGAAGTCGCAGCATATCCAGCCTCTGCTTATAATTCAAACTAACCATTCCCATCAACATCCTGGTTAATCTCTTCTGAATCTGCTCCAACTACATAATGTCCTCCTGATGTCAGCATGACCAGAACTGGACACTGAATTCCAGAAAAGGCCTCCCCAACATCCAAAATAATGTCCCAACTCTTGTACTCAAAGGTCTGAGCAATGAAGGCAATTGTGCTAAGCACCTTCTTAACCACCCTGTCTACATGTGACACAGACTTGAAAGACCCGAACCCCTCAGCCTCTTTGTTCCATATCACAACTTGAGGCCCTGTTTTTAATTAATGTAAGTCTACCCTCGTTTGTTTTTTCAAGATGTAATATTTTGCATTTATTCCAATCCAAAGATCCCAAAGAACCCTGAGCATTAAAGACAGTAGGAGTATACTTAAGAGGGAAATCAGGAGGGCAAAAAGGGGACATGAGATAGCTTTGGCAAATAGGGATATGAAAAATCCCAAGGGTGTTTATAAATACATTAAGAACAAAAGGGTAACTCGAGAGAGAATAGGGCTCCACAAACATCAGTAAGGCAGCCTATGTGTGGAGCAGCAGGAGATGGGAAAAATAGTAACTGAATGTTTTGCATCAGTGTTTACTATGGAGAAGGACATAGGCAATATAGAATGTGGGGAAATAGATGTCGACATGTTGAATATGTCCATCTTACAGACGAGGACGTGCTGGGTGTCTTGTAACCCGTAAAGACTGGTTAATCCCCAGCATCTGATCAGGTGAACCAGAGAACTCTGGGAAGCTGGGAATGTGATTGCTGGGCCTCTGGCTGAGATATTTGTATCATCGATTATCACAGGTGAGATGCCAAAAGACGAGAGGTTGGTTAACGTGGTGCCACTATTTAAGAAAGGTGGTAAGGACAAGCTAGGGGGCGATCGACCGGTGAGCCTGACATTGATGCTGGGCAAGTTATTGGAGGGAATCCTGAGGAACAAGATGTGCATGTGTTCTGAAAAGCAAGGACTCATTAGTGATAATCAGCATGACTATGTGCATGGGGAATCATGTCTCACAAAATTGATTGAGTTACTTGAAGATACATTTGAAGATGTATCAAAGAGGATTGTTGAGGGCAGAGAGGTGGACATGATCTATGGAATTCAGTAAAACGCTCGACAAGGTTCCCCATGGAAGACTGGTTAGCGAGGTTAGATCTCATGGAATACAGGGAGAACTAGCCGTTTGGATACAGAACTGGCTCAAATGTAGAAGGCAGGATGGTGGTGGAGGGTTGTTTTTAAGATTGGAGGCATGTGACCAGTAGAGTGCCGCAAGGATCGGTGCTGGGTCCACTACTTTTCGTCGTTTATACGTATGCTTTAGATATGAGCATAGGAGGTATATTTAGTAAGTTTGCAGATTGCACCAAAATTGGAGGTATAGTGGACAGCGAAGAGGGTTGGCTCAGATTACAACAGGATGTTGTTCAGATGGGTGAGAAGTTGCAGATGGAGATTAATGCAGATAAATGTGACATGCTGCATTTTGGAAAAGCAAATCTTAACAGGACTGATACACTTAGTGGCACTTTCCTAGATAGTGTTGATGAACAAAGATATCTTGCAGTGCAGGGTCATATTTCCATGAACATAGAGTTGCAGGTAGATAGGATATTGAAGAAAGTGTTTGGAATACATTCCTTTATTGATCAGAGCATTGAGTATAGAAGTTGGAAGGTCATGTACAGGACATTGGTTAGGCCTCTTTTGGAATATTGTGTGCAATTCTGTTCTCCATCAATCGGAAGGATGTTGTGAAACTTGAAAGGGTCAACAAAGATTTACAAAGATATTGCCAGGGTTGGAAGTGTTTGAGCTGCAGGAAGAGAGCAAAAAGGCTGGGGCTTTCTTTCCCTGGAGCATCAGAGACTGAGGGATGACCTCCGTAGAGGTTTATAAAATCATTAGTATCATGGATAGGGTAAACAGACAAGGTCTTTTCCCTGAGTAGAAATCCAAATGCTAGGAATTGTGGATGAAGGCTCACAAATTCTTGACTCTGACACAAATGCTCTGCTTTTCAAAATAAAGTCTGGGGGAAACTGCAACCAGAAAAATTTCTGATTATCTCAGGAGGAAGAGAACTCAAAACTCGTGCCATTGACCCAGGGGGCGCTATGAAAGTTACAGAAGTCTGGGAAACATTAGAAATGTAACAGGTTGTGAGCAAGGTCGGGTGTTGGTGGGGGGGGTGGTGGGGGAGACAAGGACATAAAGACAGTCTGTCACACGGGGGAAGGCAGGAGAGAATAAACAGCAGAAATGGTTGTCCCTCAAGGCCACAGGGAATGGAGTTAGAGCTGGGAAAGAAACAAGGTCATAAGGTGTGTGCAGCTGCCAAAGAAATATGCTAAAAAACTGATTATAAAAGCATAGAGGGCAGAGTTCAGTCTGAAACTTTTGCTCTCAATGGTGAGTACAAAAAGCTGTAAAGCCTGGGGAGTTCTATTACAGCCAACACATACTCAGGATTGGCCAAGTGTGCAGTAACTTTCTGATATTTCTTTTTCTGACATTTGTAGTTCAAGTCTGATGATGCTAGTAACTTTTCAAAATTGTACTGGAGTTTAATATTCTGGAGAAATGTCAAATAAATCACATTGATCATATTCTGCAGATCTTACTCCATTACCCTGCATGTTCCAGCATTTCAGTTACATCCATGTCCTGCCGGTGGAACAGGACATACAGGGATGGTGACGGTGGTGTCTAGAACATTGTAAGCTATGATTCTGTGCGTATGACTGTCAGCTTGTTGCTTGACTAGTCTGCGTTCCAACTTACCCAATAAGATGTGGGCAGGGTGAGACAGTACAGTTGGAGCTCCTCTGCTCGCCAGTTCCTTTCCTTTCTGCTTTTTTAGAATTTCATTCTCTCTCACTCTCCCCTTTGCCGACTCTGACACAAGTATCTCAACGTTGAATCATGACAATTAAAAAAAAACATGTCTCTACAAGAAAACCAGTGGAAGAAAATATATTATTCTTGCATCAATTCCATTTTAAACAAAAACAATTCTGTTCAATAAACACTGTCTCTTTTTTTTTCAATTCAATCAAGCGATCTATTATGTTTTGTCCCTCAGTTTACCGATCTTCATAAATATCCAATCAATTTCAGTGGAACATGCTGATAAAGTATTGAACCAATTTATCTGTTTAGGTTTTAGCATTAGTTATCAAGTCATTACCATTACAAAAATTGCATAATAATTGATCTGGGTAACAAGTGTACTGAGGTTCACAATTTAATTTATTGACTGTTTGAAAAATGGTACAATATATTGTTTTTTCAGGATTCTAACAGTAATTGTTAAGGCATTTGCATGACAATAATTATAGAATGCTTTAGTTTAGTCTTGCTAACAACTACAGTGAAGTTTATATTTGAATTTAATGCAATCTTCCCTAGTACCTATACAGTAATATAAAAATCGATTTTATTTCCAATCAACACACCTACAAAAGAATCCATTATTTCTGATGCAATGCGCACTGTTAAAAATATGACTTTTGCTCATTTGAATGATCTGTGTAATCCCAGCCTTATAAATTTAGAAAAACCTAATTACTTTTCCCTTCAATAATTCCTGTTCATTTTTGCAGAGGTACAGTCAAATAGCAAGATGAAATTTATCATTATTCTAATAGAATTTTGAAAATCTATATGTTGTTAATATATAATAATTGTTAATTTTAATCCATAGAATATTGAACAGTACAGCACAGTACAGGTCCTTTGGTCACGATGTTGTTCCGACCTTTTATCCAACTCTAAGATCAAACTAACCAACATGCCCTTCATTTACTATCATCCATGTGCCTATCCAAGAGTCACGTAGATGTCCCTGATGGATCTGAATCTACTGCCACCACTGGCAGTGTATTCCACAAACTCACCACTCTGTATAAAGAAACGATCTCTGACATCTCCGCACAACTTCCGCCATTCATCTTAAAATTATGCCACTTTGTAGGGAAAAGTCTTTCATTATCCACTCTATCTATGCCTCTCATCATCTTGCACAAAGCTATCAAGTAAACTCTTTCACTGCAATGACCAAAGCCCCAGCTTTGTCAACCTTTATTCATAAGACATGCCTTCCAGTCCAGACAACATTTTGATAAATCTCATCTGCACCTTCTCTAAAGCTTCCACATCCTATGTCTTATGAGGTGATCAGAACAGAACATAATATTCCAAGTATAGTCTCATCAGGGATACATAGAGCTGCAGCATAACCTCGTGGCTCTTAATCTCAACCTCCCCACTAATGAAAGCCAACACACTATCCACTGTCTTAATAACCCTATCACCTCAGATGTCAGCTATGAGGGATGTATGGACGGGCACCCCACGATCCCTCTGTTCCTCCACATTGTCAAGAATCCTGCATTTAATCTGAAAATATGCATTCAAATTTGAAATTCCAAAATGAATAACTCCACATTTTCCCAGGTTTAACACCATCTGCCACTTTTCAGTCCAGCTCTGCATCCTGTCAATGTCCTCTAGCAACCTACAAAAGCCCTCCACACTATCCACAACTCCACAAACCCTCGTGTCATTGGCAAACTTCCTAACACACCCTTACACTTCCTCATCCAAGTCATTTGTAAAAATCACAAAGAGCAGAGGTCCCAGAACTGATCCCTTCAGAACACCATTGGTCACCGTGCTCCAAGCTGAAAACTATCCATTTAATCTCACCCTGTCCTCTATGGATCAGCCACTTTATTATCTAACCAGTCAGGTTTCCCTGTATCCCATGCCTCATTACTTTCTGAATGAGCCGACCATGGAGAACCTTATCAAACACCTTGCTAAAATCCTTATACACCACATCCACTACTCTGTCCTCACCAATGTGTTTGCCACAACCTCAATTAATTCAATGAGGCTTGTGAGGCATAATCTGCCGCTCACAAAGCCATGCTAACCATCTCTAATAAATCTATGCTTTTCCAAATAATCATTAATCCTGTCTCTCAGAATTCTCTCCAATAATTTGCCTACAATTGATGTAAGACTGACTCATCGATGATTCCCAGGATCATCTCAATTGCCTTCTTGAATAAGGGAATAACGTTTGTCACCCTCCAATCATCTGGTATGACTCCAGTGGACAGTGAGGATGCAAACATCATTGCCAAAACACAGTAATCACTTGCCTCCTTTTATCATAACAACCTAAGTTATATCCTTTCTGGCCCAGGGGACTTATCTGTCCCCATGATTTTTAAATATTTTCAGCACATTCTCTGTCTTAACATCGACCTGTTCGACCATATCAGCCTGTTTCACGTTGTCCTCACAAGGAACAAGGTCCCACTCACTCGTGAAGATTGAAGCAAAGTTCTCAGTAAAGACCTCCCCTACCTGCTCAGGCTCCTGGCACAAATTTGCTTCACTATAAGGGGTATAAATGTGGAATTATGTCTCAGCAGTGAATTAATGTAAAGATATTACTGTGTACAATATAACTACTTTGAATATTGAACGGTATTTTAACTGAGAAAACACAGTTAAATTGATTTGATTATGTTTCACTTCATGCCAACATTTATTGTATTTAGAACCACAATAAGAGTTTCCTTTTTGCATATATGAACCTTACTTAAAATTCATCGCACATTTATGTGAAGAAAATAGAATTAGCATCTGTTTGTTCCTTCCTTTATCACTGAGTGTTCATTTTGAAATTGTGGAAATTGTACGTTGTTGAAAGGAAGGGAACTTCTCTTCGGCTGAATATTCACATTGAACGACTGATGCATTTTTAAAATTAAAGTACAATGATCACGCAGTTTTGTCAATTTGTCTTTCAAAGAATTGTAATGAGATTCCTGTTTATTTAAATCCACCATTCCATCATTCTATTGTTATTGTAAAATATTGTTTAATTTCCAGTCCATTACACACAGTAACTACCTAATTAATTTCCATTCGAATTACTACAATAAACAGTTGATTAGTTTTCATTTGAGAAGCCACATTAAACATAATACTGCTGTCCTGCCGTCCTGAGTGGGAACATTATGAAAGGAGCCTGTGGAGCTGTGGCAGTGTCTCTATTACTAGACCCGAGGGAAGGTTTCAAATCACACCTTCAACACAAATATATCAAGAGCTGCTCTGAATGTTGATTAGAGAGTACCTAAGCACAGATTGAACTGCTATTCAATCCAACATTAGATCTGCTTTTATCTTATATATCAATAATCACAAAATCTGATACTTATTTGTATCACGTTACCAAGAAATATGTGTTGGAAAATTCGCTTTAGCCACTTTGCTTTTACAAAAGATTTACATCTGTCCCTGTTTTCTCTAACAGAAAGAAATCTGAAGAGGATTTTCACTTTTACGAAGAAAAGAGGAGGTGTTTCCCATATAAATTAATGCTTCTTCGATCTACGCCTTTTCAGTTTATGTCAGGTTTCATAATAACGCTTTACTTTCAGATAATGGGGATACCTGTATCTAATTCTGTCACTTATACGTTCCTGGAGAATATTTGAAAATGTTGCAGAATTAAAGATTACGATATCTAAGTAATGAGATTGATTTTTGTTTGTTGCAAAGGGGCAAGTTCAAACAATTGAAACACATTAAACATTATTATCTCGTGCTATAAGTTGGAAATAAAGTTGATAGCTCCTTCAGTAAACTAACAAATGCTACCACCTATTACTTGTCGGTCAGCTGATTACCTACTTTGTAACTAAATGTTGTGATTCATCTAAATATTACTCTGTCCTTTGATCAAAGTGAGTTTGTAATTGTTGTTCAGTTTATGAATTGTCAGAAACTTGTTTTTATTTTTCCATTCACCTGTTCATTTTGACCGTAAGAATGAAATGCTTTGGAAATATTGGAGTTTGTTCATTTAAAAATAAGGTTTGTACATCTCTTACATATCTCACTTCTTGTATTATGATTCAAAAATGTTTTCTGGTGGAATTCTAGTAAATACCAAACATTCGTTGGATTCAAATAAGGTCTTTAACACCCAGTTATCAATCTGTTGTTAATGTTTCAGCTGTTACATTGACATTGATTAGGTACTCATTCAGAGAGATCAACTGACAATTATAAACTTGCAGGATTATTAGAATTGAGAAAAAGATACAGATGTGGAAACATTTTTTAGAAGGAATTGTTTTTTAATTCAAATGTGTAAGCTGTTCAAGAATTCTATATCACCTTCCATTGGTTTTCTTGTCGAGAATGTAAATTTATAATTATTGTGAATTAAAATGTGTTCTGTATTTTGAAATTTGTATCAGATTTAAGAAGAAAAAGAGGAGCAATTAACATGAAAAGTTCAGTCAATAGAAAGCACAGTAAATTAAATTGGCAGAGGTAACTTTTAGTATTGTTTCTGAATATTCAGTCAAATATTTCTAATGGCAAGAGCATTGTTCCAGTAAAGCACAGCAGGTCAGGCAGCATTCAAGGAGAAGCAGAATCGACGTTTTGGGCATAAGCCCTTCATCAGGAATCTTTTCCATACTCCTGCTCTTTGAATGTGCCTGCACTTTTGCAACACCACAGCTTTCCTCACTTTCTCCAAATATGCTTAATGAACATGAACTGAAAATGTTAGCATCAGCAGTTGAACAAGACCAAATAAACACATTTTTTGCAATATTTATAGTGAAAGCTTGTTTGAGAACATGCATCAAATCAGATCGAACATTTCTTGCCGTTAGAACCCTTGGCCCTTCATAATAAAGAATAACCATGCTTTGCACAACCAGTATGGTGTATAACGACTGAACTGAAATACCACAGGACAACGATTGCATTTATTGAAGGGAATGATAACCAGATCCTTACTGTGATAGTGGGGATTGATCTCAGAAACAATAAAATTTTACTGTGATTATTCCACTGAACAGTAATCAGATGGTCATGAAGATCTTTGTGCGGCTTTATGTGCAGTGTTTTGTTTGAACATTGATTTCAGTAACATTGAGATATTTTACATATTGACAATTGATAGTTAAAGGTAAGTTTTAAATGCAACAGTTAAAAAAATGTCAGTTTTGTTTAGCGAAACACAATTCTAAGTTTATGGAATCCCTACTGTGTGGAAACAGGCCATTTGGCCCAACAAGTCTACACTGACGTTCCAAAGAATAATCCACTCAACACCATTCTGCTCTCAGATTACTGGACATTTACTCCTGACTAATGCATATAACCTACACATCCCTGAACAGAACATGCAGCTTAGAATGGCCAATTTACCTCACCTGCATATCTTTGGATTGTGGGAGAAAACCAGAAGGTGGCCCTGTGTATTGTTACAAGACCATTATACCAAGTACCATCCCCAAAGGACTTAAGATGTATCTCTGAGCTGCGGTACTGTCTCTGATTATCGACATCCCACAATTTACTAAACTGCATGCATCAGCGTCTATTTCTTGCGGATTATCAGACGCAGGGACTGTTAATAAAACATATGAAATTATATTTGACAAAATCTCAATCCAAAAAGAGCTAGCATCATAACTCTAAGTATCCCTAGCATTCTAAAAATTCTGCTGAAGCACAAAAAAACTGAATTCACAATCCTACAGAAATAATCCCACGCTCGCATCGCCACTGTATAATGAGTTACTCGAAGTCTGTTCAGTCTGAGTTTCAGCGGGTCTTCCGTTCATTCGGCTGTCCAGACTTCTTCCTCAACTGGAGAATTCACTGGCCCTTTGATCCGAGTGTAGTGAGTCCAGCCTTTCTCCGCTGTCCTTATTGTAATTTCGGTAATCAAAGGATCCTGATATGGCCCTTCCCAGTCCGGCTGCAATTTAGTCTCTGTCCACGATTTTACTAAGGCCCAATCTCCTGGCCGGATGGGATGAACGGTGAATTCAAGGGGTGGAGTCTGTGCCAATAAACTCTGTTTCCTGAGGAGAGACAAAGAGGCGGACAAGCCCAGTATATATTTCTTTAGAACAAGTCTTTAGTTTCGGGAATTGTCAATTCTCCGTTCATTCCCAGGTAAGGTAATCCAAATATGATTTCATAGGGGATAGTCCCAATTTTTTCCTTGGGGCTGTTTGTACTCGCAAGAGAGCTATAGGTAAACATTTGGTCCAAGGGAGTCTGGTTTCTATTATCAATTTAGAGAGCTGTCATTTGAGTGTTTGGTTCATTCTCTCAAACCTTCCTGATGATGATGGGTGTCATGGAGTATGGAACTCCCAGAAAATTCCCAACCCTTTCAATACCCCCTGTAACACTTTAGAGGTAAAATGAGTTCCTTGGTCGGAATGTATATGGTTCACTAGCCCATATCGGGGAATTATGTGCTCCAATATTGTTTTACACGCCACACTCACAGTGGCAGGAGCTCGGGGGTATGCCTCAGCCCAACCAGACAGATGATCTACTATGACCAGCATATATTTTAGTCTTCCTACTCTGGGTAGTTCAGGATAATCTTCTTGTATACTCTGGAAGAGTCTCAATCCCGGGTCTCTTCCTCCCGGGGTCTGTTTTCTCAAGACTTTCTTATTTACCTTTCTGCATATGAAACATCCATCACATATGTGTTTAGCAATTGTATATATTCCATTACATCCATATTCCCTAAGAACTAAAAGACACGTTGTTTGTACTCCCCAATGGCTGCCTTGATATAGGACAGCCATAATTTCTCCCATTATCATTTTCCCTTCCATCAGGTAACCTCCAATCCCCATCTGCTGTTTTTTGCAGCACCAAAATCTTTCAATTCTTTTTCAATTCTTTCAGAAAATACAGGAGCTTCCGGGGATCAGGGACAGTAGGTATTAGGGAATGAATCACCACTTCTTGTGGGTTTAGGGCTGCTTCGTTAGCCAGTTCATCGGCTAATCTATTCCCCCTAACTTCTGGTTCATTTCCTTTCTGATGACCATTTACATGCACCACTACTATTTCTCTGGGGAGTAATAGGGACTCCAAGACCCGTTTAAACAACTCCTCATGTGCTAATTCCTTCCCCCGGCTATTGATCAGTCCTCTTTCCTGCCATATCTTTCCGAAAGTGCGCACAACACCAAATACATATTTAGAGTCACTGTATGCTGCTCCCTCTTTATTTTCTAACGCCCTAAGGACACTTTCCAATGCATAAATTTCGCAGGTCTGAGCTGACCACCCATTTGGCAACCTTCCTGCCTCTACCACACTACCTTTCATCCCATCTACAACTGCATACCTATTATGTCTTTTCCTTTCAGTCACATGGGATGATCCGTCTGTAAAAAGTCCGGCTCCTGCATGAAGCGGAACATCTCTCAGGTCCATGCAGACTTTAGTTTGGTATTCTATAACATCAAGCCAGTCGTGCTCTGGATTCTGAGGAGATTCTCCTTCTCCTCTCCAAAGAAAGGCAGCTGGATTTAAACAATTATGCGTGACCAACACTAGATCATCCTTTTCTACAAATATTGCCTCATATTTCAGAATCCGTGTCAACCATCACCCAGCTTTTTGGTTTAGGATCGTTCTCACTTGGTGTGTGGTGCTTACTATTTGGGGTCCCCCAAGTATAAGCTTCCTGCTTTCTTCCACCAACAGTGCAGTAGCAGCCACGGCCTGCACACACTCAGGCCACCCCCGGTGATACTGGATCCAAAAGCTTCGAAAGATATGCTACTGGCTGTTTCATTCCTCCCCACCTCTGGGTTAATACTCCCAAAGCCGCTCACTTATCTACGGTATCAAAGAGATGGAAAGGTTTATCTCGAGAAGGTAAGGCGGACACGGGGGCATGGATCAGATCTCTTTTGAATTCTTAAATAGTTCTTTTTCCTTCTCTTCCCAACTCAGACACTTTGGTTCCTCCTCTAATAGTTTGAGATATAATTTATTCGTCTTTTGTGCATAAGAATAAATCCACAATCTGCAATATCCCCTTAAAACCCAAACATTATGATATTCCCGTTTATTCCTGGGCAGCGGAATCCCCACTATTCCCTTTATTATTCCAGGCTTCCCTTTCGCTTCCCTCACGAACTAAATGTCCCAAGTATTTCACTTCTCGCTCCACATATTGTAATTTGTTTTTAGATACTCGCAGTCCCTGCTGACCAAGGAAATTCAATTTTTTTTCGGTGCTTCTACTACTCTTTCTCTGCTTTTTCCTGTTACTAAGAGGTCGTCTACATATGGCAACAGGGTTTGGGGCTGCTAACTTTCTCCAATATTTGTTCTAACATCTGTCCAAATAAATTCGGGGGTTGCGTAAACCCCTGGCAGAGCACGGTCCACCAGTACTGCTGTTTCCGTCCTTTTTTGGGATCTTCCATTCAAAGGCAAAAAATTCCTACTTTCCTCCCAAAAGGCATCCTTTAAATTGTGGTCATGAGGGATCATACTTAATTACGTACAATTCAATCTTCTCAAATCCTGTACCAATCGATAACTTCGATCGGATTTTCGCACTGGTAGAATTAGGATATTATAAGGAGACATACATGGCTCCAACAGGCCATCTCTAGCACCTCAATTACTGGCTGCAGTCCTCGTTTACCTTCTGTGGAAATGGGATATTGTCGCTCATAAAAAACATCCACTTTCCTTTTTCAACTTATTTCTCTGGGACGGATCTGTATTTTTCCACGATTCCCTTCTCTAGCCCATATAATAGGGTCTACCTCTCTCTCCACATCTTCTGTCAACATTGCCATTTGTACAACTAATTCTTTTTCCTGAATGCCAATCTCCGGTCCTAAGAGGGTAATTAAATCTCTCCCTAGTTAGTTACTTCCTATATCAGGGATATACAACAGTTCCCCTGTAACTGTATCCTTAGGTCCTTCTATTATCATAGGTTCAAATACTGGAACAGTAAATCCTTCCCCTTTAACCCCGGAAACAGTAATTGACTGTGTTGACATTCCTACTTTCTTTTATTTAAAATTCAGCGATGACCGTGCTGCCCCCATAACTACTAGAAAGACGACCTCTTCCCGACAGGCTCACATCTCAAAGTTTATCAAGAGTGCCTGGTGGCTCCCCGCGGGCAGGAATCCTTGACACAGTGATTGAGAGCGCTGGCAATAAAGGTGTTTGCTTTCGCGCAGTAGCACGTGTTCGTCGGTTAGCTCAGCTGGTTAGACCGTTGTTCACATAACGCCACGGTCGTGGGTTCACGCCCCCCACTAAACTTGCGCTGGCTGGAGCAGAGCTGCGCAGCGAAAGCAAATTCCAATAGCGCCGGTGCTCACAACTACGGCTGCTCTGCATTTTCTGCTTCTCCTCGATCGCACGTTAGTCTGAAGTATTTCCTTTCGTTGCAAAGCTTTTCAACAAAAAAAACATTGACTTTTCGGAACGCGCATACTCGAGTTAACCATTTGCTCTGATATCTAAAATTAAGCGCAATGTCCGGACGCATGCAATTTCAATCGCAACGCCACCAGCTCAGCTGCAGCTTCTCACGTTGACCAATTTCGTCTGGAGAACCGTACCTTCACCGATCGCTCACTGTTCTTCTGGATACTCACAGACCTTTGGAGTCAGGGTTATGTGCTGCTGATTAACTGCTACGAACCTTATGCCAAATGCATTGGAATTGTAATCTATCAGTGGGGTTCTTTCTGCTCCCGAACGACGCAGTTGCTTTGGTGTCAGCAACAGCTCAGAAGTCAATTGCACGTTTTGCTAAATGACTCATGTTGCTTATGCAATCTTCGTTTGACAGCATATTTAGCAAGTTATCAGGCCTTCCTGCAGAGTTTGTCCGCGACAGGTCAGCTGCTAAAATGATTGCTTCAGACAGCATGCTACACCGTACATTTGAAAATGGAAAATGTGCAAACGTTTACAATCTGAACACTCGCTCACTATTTCGCCTGGCGCGTCAGAGGCTGGGAGCTGATCTTACGGAGGTTTTTTCAATCATGATGGGAATGAATCGGGTAAATAGACAAGTTCCTTTCGCTCAGGTGGGGCAGTTCAGAACTAGAGGGTATAAATCTGGTGTGGGAGGGTGAGAATTCGAAAGGCAGTGAGGGGCAACGGCTGCACGCAGAGGGTGGTGCGTTTCTGGAATAAGTTACCAGACGAGCTGGTGATGGATGGTATAATTCCAATACTGTTAAGGAATCTGGACGTGTACTTGAATAGGAAGGGTTGAGAGAGAAATGGGTCAAGTGCATGCAATCGCGGCTGGATCAGTTGAGGATATCTGTTCGGAATGGACGAGTGCGACCGAAGACTGTGTTTTCAGTGCTGTCCATATCTAATGGCTCTATGATAGTGCAGGTGAAATGATAAAAAAGATAAATAAAAAAAAAGAAGTAAAATTGTCTGAAGTTGTTGAATTCAAACAACTTCAGGTAATTTTATTTCAATTATTTTATTTATCTTTTTTATTTGTGTTTTTTTTTCACTGTTCTGTACCTCTTATTTCTTGACTGTCTCTCTTTCTCTCGCTCCCCACGCTCTCAATACATTTTTCCTCTCCTCTTCCCGCTTTGCTACCCTTCTCCCCTGTTTTCCATTTTGTCTCTGCTTCACCCATCCCTCACATATTTTGTCACATAGCGCTGGCTCCAGCCTGGGTCATTCACGCCTCTTAATCTCCCTTTAATCTCTCCATGCACTGTCATTATCACCTTTGCATCTGGAGCCTTGACTCACCTTCTCTCAGCGTGGTATAAATAGCTCCATAATACTCCCCCTTTGTTTTTATCTTTGTCTTTAATCAGTTAGACTCGAAACGTCAGCTCTTTTCTCTCCTTGCAGATGGCGCCAGACCTGCTGAGATTTTCCAGAATTTTCTCTTTTGGTTTCAGATTCCAGCATCCGCAGCAATTTGCTTTTATGAATGGCTCTATGATATTGCTGGTGATATGATAACTCCAGTGTCGATGCATGAGAGGTGAGCAAGCGAACGAATTGCCTCTGGAAGTCGTGTGACGAGTATTAACAGAGATCCAGGAAAATAACACGAACGAATCTTTGATTCATTGAAGCCTGAACTCTGGTTCTCCTCCGAGACTGTGCCAGGTCTGCCGAATACTGCACATATTTCATGTCTTGCATTTGTTGGTGAAAACAACTGAGACTGGTTGTTTTGCTGTAGTCATCACGGGTACGGCGATCAAGTCGTGCGTCTAACCCTGTCAAAGGTTTTATTCCGCAGATGGCGCTTCCGGCTTTGTGGAGCACATTGTTTGGAAACACAGCAACCACACAAGCGCTGTATGTGGTCAGTGTGGGGATCGGACCCACGACCTTGGCGTTATTAGCACCACGCTCTAACCAGCTGAGCTAACCGACCAACGCAGGCGAGCCACCGAAAGCAAATGCCTATATTGCCGGTGCCCACAACCACGGCTGCTCTGCATTTTCTGCTTCTCATCGATCGCACGATAGCCTGAAGTATTTCCTTTCGTTGCAAAGCTTTTCAACAAAAAAAACATTGACTTTTCGGAACGCGCATACTCGAGTTAACCATTTGCTCTGATATCTAAAATTAAGCACAATGTCCGGACGCATGCAATTTCAATCGCAACGCCACCAGCTCAGCTGCAGCTTCTCACGTTGACAAATTTCGTCTGGAGAACCGTACCTTCAACGATCGCTCACTGTTCTTCTGGATACTCACAGACCTTTGGAGTCAGGGTTATGTGCTGCTGATTAACTGCTACGAACCTTATGCCAAATGCATTTGAATTGTAATCTATCAGTGGGGTTCTTTCTGCTCCCGAACGACGCAGTTGCTTTGGTGTCAGCAACAGCTCAGAAGTCAATTCCCTTTTTTTGCTCAATGACACATGTTGCTTATGAAATCTTCGTTTGACAGCATATTTCGCAAGTTGTCAGTCCTTCCTGCAGAGTTTGTCAGCGACAGGTCAGCTGCTAAAATGATTGCTTCAGACAGCATGCTACATCATCCTACATTTGTAAATGGAAAAGGTGCAAACGTTTACAGGCTGAACACTCGCTCACTATTTCGCCTGGCGCGTCAGAGGCTGGGAGCTGATCTTACGGAGGTTTTTCAGTCATGAGGGGAATGAATCGGGTAAATAGACAAGTTCCTTTCGCTCAGGTGGGGCAGTTCAGAACTAGAGGGTATAAATCTGGTGTGGGAGGGTGAGAATTCGAAAGGCAGTGAGGGGCAACGGCTGCACGCAGAGGGTGGTGCGTTTCTGGAATAAGTTACCAGACGAGCTGGTGATGGATGGTATAATTCCAATACTGTTAAGGAATCTGGACGTGTACTTGAATAGGAAGGGTTGAGAGAGAAATGGGTCAAGTGCATGCAATCGCGGCTGGATCAGTTGAGGATATCTGTTCGGAATGGACGAGTGCGACCGAAGACTGTGTTTTCAGTGCTGTCCATATCTAATGGCTCTATGATAGTGCAGGTGAAATGATAAAAAAAGATAAATGAAAAAAAGAAGTAAAATTGTCTGAAGTTGTTGAATTCAAACAACTTCAGGTAATTTTATTTCAATTATTTTATTTAACTTTTTTAGTTGTGTTTTTTTTTCACTGTTCTGTACTTCTTATTTCTTGACTGTCTCTCTTTCTCTCGCTCCCCACTCTCTCAATACCTTTTTGCTCTCCTCTTCCCGCTTTGCTACCCGTCTCCCCTGTTTTCCATTTTGTCTCTGCTTCACCCATCCCTCACATATTTTGTCACATCGCTCTGGCTTCAGCCTGGGTCATTCACGCCTCTTAATCTCCCTTTAATCTCTCCATGCACTGTCATTATCACCTTTGCATCTGGAGCCTTGACTCACCTTCTCTCAGCGTGGTATAAATAGCTCCATAATACTCCCCCTTTGTTTTTATCTTTATCTTTAATCAGTTAGACTCGAAACGTCAGCTCTTTTCTCTCCTTGCAGATGGTGCCAGACCTGCTGAGATTTTCCAGCATTTTCTCTTTTGGTTTCAGATTCCAGCATCCGCAGTAATTTGCTTTTATTAATGGCTCTATGATATTGCTGGTGATATGATAACTCCAGTGTCGATGCATGAGAGGTGAGCAAGCGAGGGAATTCCCTCTGGAAGTCATGTGACAAGTATTAACAGAGATCCAGGAATATAACATGAACGAATCTTTGATTTGAAGAGAAGGCTGAACTCTGGTTCTCCTCCGAGACTGTGCCAGGTCTGCCGAATACTGCACATATTTCATGTTTTGCATTTGTTGGTGAAAACAACTGAGACTGGTTGATTTGCTACAGACAACATCCACCAGTCATCACGGGTACGGCGATCAAGTCGTGCGTCTCTCCCTGTCAAATGTTTTCTTGCGCAGATGACGCTTCCGGCTTTGTAGGGCACGTTGTTTGGAAACACAGCAACAACACAAGCGCTACATGTGGTCAGTGTGGGGATCGAACCCACGACCTTGGCGTTATTAGCACCACGCTCTAACCAGTGATGTGCTTAGAATTAATCTCCTCATTGAGGAAATCACATTGGAATTAACTCAGAGATTATTACCTCAAATGATTTCTGCAACAAAGGTGTTATTCATAGAATCCCTATAGTGTTGAAACAGGCCATTTCACCCATCGACTCCACACTGATATGCTGAAAACCATCCCATGCAAACCCTCATCCCCCCAGCACAATCTCTGCACTCCTGACATTTTCCATGAGTAGTCCAGTTAACCTGCACAATTTGGGACTGCGGGAGCAAACTGGAGTACCCGATGGGATTACTTGCAGGGACAGGGCGAATGTGCAAACTCCACACAGATAGTGACCGAGACTGAAATTGAACCCATATATCTAGTGTTGGGAGGCAGCAGTGCTAACCACTTAGCTACCTTTGTGGGCAATACAGCCTGCCTGCACAATTCAACCCTCAAAACGTGGCATAACAGAAGGGAGCGTCCATACATCTCCAAACCTGTCATTGAGCAACAGGAGGAGGACATTGAGATCTTGAGCCGTTTGGTCAGGAATAGGCGCAGGGCATGCAATCCATCGAGTTTATAATGTAGCAACACCAGGAGGACATTCAGCCCATCGAGTGAGTAAAGCAGGAACAGAATGAGTCCAATCAGCCACTCATGCCTCTTAAACAGCAATTGGAGCCGATCTTTTAAAGCCTCGTTCCTGCCACAACGAATTGTGAAAGGGACTGTCGAGGTTATGGAAATGGAACAACTTCAAATAAAAAACTTCACTCGGGAATGGAAAGGTATGAGTAAACGATTGGGACTGAAGGCAAGTTGTTTATTTCAGTTATGAAGAAATTAACAAGAGACTTTCAAAGTCAAAGCACAATCCATCACAGTCGACATGGTTTTATTACGGGTAAATCTTGTTTGAATGATTTATTTAATTTTTTTTAAATGCGACAAACAAGGTGAACAAAGGGGATCCGAATTATGTATTATAGCTGGACTTTCAGAAGGCAATGCATAAAGTGCCTGACAAAGGATTAATATAAAATACAAGAGCACACGGAGTTAGGAAAATTTATTTGCTTGGAGAAAATATTGGCTAACCAATAAAAAACCATGACATGGAAGTGCTGGCTTTGGACTGAGTTGGACAAGGTCAAACATCACACGGCACCAGGTTATCGTCCAACGGGTTCAGTTAAAAACACAAGCTTCCATAGCGCTGCTCATTCATCAGGTGTTAAAGAGAGAAGATCTTAGAAACAGGATTTATGAGGAAAGATCAAAAGGTTGTGCAACTCATGTGCATGAATTGAACACATCGAAATGGTTCCTAAATCTTTAATCAGTTAGAATCGAGATTAAGGTTTTGATTGTTTAATATGCAAAGCAGAGAATTTATTTCAAGTCATTGCCTGGAGACACCTTCAGGTATTATCGATGTAAAGGAGGTGAACCCTCCAATCGGGCAATGTATTTTACAGTGAGGTATTGTTTGGAGTGTGTCTGTGTCTTCACGTGGAGTCAGTCTGGGTTTATGTCCAAAGTAGGAGTTTATAAAATACCGCATTGACTGACTGTATACAATTTATATATTTTTTGACAAAATATAATGCATCTGCAAATACAAATCGGCAAATGCAAATTCAGCTCAGATGTGTGTGTGTGTGTGTGCGTGCGTGTGTTTGCATTCAAGCAGATGTGTGTGTTTGACAGCGAGGTGGAGTGTCTACGTGAGGGGGTGAGAGACAGGGTATGCCTGCGTGTGAGAGAGGGGGGAGTGTATTTGAGTGGTGGGAGGGGAGGGAGAGAGTGCATGGGTGTATTTAAGGGGTAGAGCGAGAGAATGCATGTGTCCTTGTTAACACACAGACAGATTTGATAGATCCACTTCCCCACACACACTCTCACCATGGTTTCAGAGCTTCCCCTCTCTGCAGCCTCTGCTCCATTTGTTGTTCATGTTACAGACCCAGATGCTGTCAATACACTCCCATTCCTCCATCCAGAGTTGGGTCACCAACTCCTCAAGTCTCCCTGAATGTCTGAGGCAGCTCACAGCACAACCTCCAGTGAACCATCCGCAACACCTCCACTAACCTTTCAGTAAGAGGAGTCAGTCAGAAGCCCCACAGCTACAAGTTAGACGCCTGGTCCTTTACAATAATACCCAAGGGGCTTCCTCATGTTACTGACCACACGGTCATCTGAGAGGGACCAACAGTCTTTCAGTGGACAGGCACAGACCAACTTTCAAAGGCATGTCTCAACGCTGCTGGATCCCACTACACAACATGGAACAACAGCCCCCCACATACCATTTCATTGTTTCTGAGCTTCACAATACCAACACTCGATACATTCGGGAGCCACAAAACAACACCAGGGAAAGGCACAGAAAAACAAACAATGAATTAACTGATAACATGTTGTGAAAAAAATGGATAAGGAGACAGGGAAGTGAGACAATGGTGGGTCCAATTACAAGAATGGAAACATTCATTATAGCCAGATGATTGCAGAATTATTGCCAGATTAGTTGAAATGGTTAGTTATATCAAATTCTGAATCTGCCTCACAGAACTATCCCAGACACAATAAACTGGAGCAAGGTACCAGCCAGAATGGAGAGCTGTGCCGACCATGCAAGTGGACTACTCTATAAACTCGAATACATGCTCGGCATGGGGAGCCTTGCAAATCTTTGCCAGTATATTACGACTATACGTGCACTGCATTTCAGACTTGCACAGGAAGATTTGCAACCCATGCAGTGAATGACAAATGTATGGTTCTGCATCTCCACTGCACCAGTATAAGGCGAGAGATTTTGTGTGTGTGTTCGTGTGTGCGCGTGTGTGTGTGTGCGTGCGCGCGTGTGTATATGTGTCTGTGTGTATTGGCGACAGTAGATATGGCATTTGTTGTTTGAGAGAGAACAGACATGGAGGAAATCAGATTAAATGTGAACAACTGACAGGAGTTTGTGTAATTTACAGAGGGAGACTGAGAACAGTGTCATAGACAGAGGTGACGTCGATGTTGTGAATATTAAAGGAAAGGCATTGCCAGAACCAAAAACAATATAAATCAATCCGTACAGGAATGATGGGATTTATTCTGCGTTTAAATGCAAGCCATGGAGTATCAGACTCAAATTTGCTTTGGCAAGTTTGAAGCTGGGAGAGTCAGCAGCAGATTATTGGCTTCATTAAGAGTATTTCATAGCTCAAAATTAAAATAGCAGATGGGATGAACCAGTGAAGTATATTCTGCAGGTGTTGATAGTTAAAATTAGAAATGGTTAGGATATGGTGTCTGTAATCAGCTCGTGGCTAAAAGCATCACCATAGATGTGACTCATCTGTTTCAGCCTCAGTTATTGACCAGGGGTAAGATGGAGTCAGAGGAAGGAAATGGAATTTGTATCCAGAACAGAAGATAGTGACCTCCAAGCTTTCAATATTTAAATAGCAAGGGCAGTGATGCAATGAATCCTGGTTCATAGCTGAAACTGAGTAGGTCACCCCACAAGGTGCAGTGTCAGAACTAAAGACGGAGAGAAAGACTGAAACAAGTTCACTGTTGTTGTTCCTGCGGGTTTGGAGAGTGAATGTTTACAGAGTAGAGTAATTGAAAACAAGAGTAATACAGTCGCACATGGTTCATGCAAATAATAAATAGACAGCGAAACTTACCAGGGACTCCAACAATAGCCAGGATAGGATAATAAAAATATTGAATAATGTAAAGTGCATATTTGATCCGCGGTGATAATAGCTACCAATAATATGTAGAAAGAATTGAAACATAACCAGATAAACTCCTGTCCATTGTTGGAACATTCCTGTCTAATGTTCTCAGATTCTGATCTCTCTTCCCCTTCTCTCTGGAGCTGGTGATCCCTGTTAGTGCTGTCCGTGTTGCTCCCACTCATACCATGGGATAACATATTGAACAGAGCCCATTTATCATTCAAAGATAGAAACCCTCCAGTGGGATAGTTATAATCAACGGAGACTGACATTAATCACAATCAACAAACAATCACATTCAGTTAACCAATTCCATACATCATGTTACATATCACAATGAAAGGAAAAATCTACTCAGTTTGAATGGAATGGATAAGGTTTGCTGAGGGATCAATTATAAATCTTCCAATCTTTTTAATCTTTCTTCCCTGAATGTGGGAGTATTGCTGGAACACAGCTGGATTGTATATGTTTTGCCCTGTTTCTTTATGGGACTGGGATACAATAACATACCGGCTGCAAAAGATGTCTGGTGGGGAAGATTCTAGATACCTTTCTGTAATGCTGCTCCTAGTTGGAAATGCCCTGTTATCAAGTCCTTGCATAACCTTGAGACATCATTCAGAGCTTTAAAACTGCTGCTCAGAAACAGGGAAAAACAGGAGGCAGTCACTCAACTGCTCGAGCCTGGAACACAGGATCAGGAGGGAGTCACTCAACTGCTCGAGACTGGGACACAGGAACAGGAGGGACTCATTCAACTGCTCGAGACTGGGATACAGGAACAGGAGGGAGTCACTCAACTGCTCGAGATTGGGACACAGGAATAGAAGGCCGTCCCTCAACTGCTCGATACTGGGACTCAGGAACAGGAGGCAGTCACTCAACTGCTCGATATTGGGATACAGGAACAGGAGGCAGTCCCTCACCTGCTCGAGATTGGGACACAAAGACAGGAGGCAGTCACTCAACTGCTCAGGACTGGAACGGGAGAAATCAGAGGGAGAGTGAGGCCCCAGGGTCCTGTTACGCAGGAACACAAGGAGGTGACTCACTCCCCATCAGTATGGGTCACTGGGAGAGAAGGGGAATTGTCTTGTTTCAGACAGAAATATCTGAAAAAGTTGCATGAGCGAGCCATTCAATCCTGCTCCAACATTCTCTAAGACCACGGCTGATCTGATTGTGATTTCCTCATTCCGCTCTCTGCAGCGTCTGCTCCATTCGTTGTTCATGTTGCAGACCCAGATGCCCTAACTGCAGCCCCCATGACCCATCCAGAGTAGGTCACCAAAGTCTCTGGTCTTCCTGAATGTCCCACAGCTGTTTAAAGCACAGTCTCCAGGAAACGGTGCTCAACATTTCCACGAATGTACCAAAACTAGAATTAAGTCAAATGACACTCAACTGCAAGTAGGAAACCTGGTCTGAATCAGTAACAGTTGAGGGGATTCCTCATGTTACTGAGCACACGATCAGCAGCGAGTGATTAACACAGGCATTCAATGGATAGGCACAGAGCAAGTTACAAACATGTGCCTGAAAACTGCTCGAAACCTACGATTCAAAATGGAGCACAGGAAAGGATACTTGGAAGTCAAAGAAAATGCAAGCTATGCATTTTTCACATTGTTTTTAAGCATCTTAATGTTAGAAACTGATGCTCTCGGGTGAGCAACATTCAAGGTAAGAGGAAGATATGGAACAGTTATTCACATTAAAACTGGACAACTAAAACTGGATGTCAGGGTTTAAATAGCAACAGTTTTAAATAGCAACAAATGGGAGGGATTTGGGAAATAGACAGAGAGAGAGACTTAGATACAGTGCTATGGGAGGATGTGTTCACAGGTTTCAGAATGCTGAAGTGAAGGCATTTGGATGGCATCTCACAACATAAACTGGTATTTCCGGGAATGAATAATTAATGGGATATTGGAGTGAGGTCAGACAGGGACATGGAGTCTTGGAGATATGCAGCACGGAAACAGATCCTTCAGTCTAACTCGTCCATGTCGATCAGATATCCCAAATTAAACTAGTCCCATTTGCCAACATTTGGCCCATATCATTGTAAACCCTTACTCTTCATGTACCCATTCAAATGTCTTTTAAATGTTGTAAGTGTAACAACCTCCTCCATCGCCACTGGAAGCTCATTCCAAACATGCACCAACCTCTGTTGGAAAAAGTTGCTCCTTCGGTCATTTTTAAATCTTACCCCTCTCACCAGAAATCCATGTCCTCTAGGTTTGGGGAAAAGACCTTGGCGATTCACCCTATACGTGCCCCTCACGCTCCAGGAAAAATCACCCCAACGTACTCACCCTCTCCCTATTGCTCAAATTCTGGCAACTACCTTGTAAATCTTTTCTGACTCGCTTCAATATTCATAATATCTTTCCGATAGGAGGGAAACGCGAATTGAATGCAATACTGCAAAACTGTCCCAACTAGGTGCTGTACAGCAGCAACGTGACCTCCCAATTCAAAGCACTAGCCAGTAAAGGCAAGCATACCAAATGCCTTCTTCACTATCCTACCTACCTGCGCTTCTACTTTCAATGAACTATGAACCTGGATTGCAAGGTCTCATGGATCAGGAACACCCCGCAGAACCTTACCATTAAGTGTATACGTCCTTTCCTGATTTGCATTTCCAAAATGCAGCACCTCACATTTATCTAAATTAAACACCATTTGCCACGCCTCAGCCCATCAGCCCATCTGACCAGGATCCCATTTTATTCTGAGGTAAACCTTGCTGTCCACTCAACCATCAATTTTGATGTCATCTGCAATTTTACCAATTATCGCTGCTATGTTCGCATCCAAATGATTTACATAAATCGTGAAAATACTGGACCCAGCACGGATATTTGTCGAACACCACTGGTCACAGACCTCCTGTTGGAAAAGCAACCCTTCACCACCACCCTCTGTCTCTTACCTTCGAGCCAATTTTATATTCACGTGGCTAGTTCTCCATGTCTTCCATGTGAACTAAACTTGTTAACCAGTCTGCCATGTGGAAAGGGTCAAATGTTTGACTGAAGTCCATGTCGACAAGGTGCACCTCTCGGCCTCAATGAACCCTCTTAGTCACTTCTTCAAAATAAATCTCCGTCAATTTAGCGAGACACGATTCCCCATGCTTCAAGCCTTGTTACCTATCCCTTATCAGTCCTTGCCATTCAAAATACATATAAACCTTGTGCCACATAATCCTCACCAACAATTTGCCCTCCACTGACGTCAGCCTCACCGGCTTTTCCTTACCATCCTTCTTAAATGGTTTTAGTAATTCCAACAAGTTATCAAATCTCCTATCTCCCGGTACCTCACCTGTGGCAATTGACAATACAAATATCCCAGCAAGGGGCCCAACAATCACTTCCCTAGTTCTCGGGTACACCTGATCAGGTCCTGGGGATTTTCCCACCTTTACAGGCTTTACGAAGTCCAACATCTCCTCCTCTGTAATGCAAACACTTTTCACGATACCACTGTTAAGTTCTCTGGCTTCCATATCCTTCTGAACAGTCAAAATGCTTGTTCAGTGTCGCCTCCATCTCCTGTGGTTTCGCAAATCGGCAGCATTGCTAATCTTTAGATGGCCCAAAACTCTCTGGAGTTACTCTTTTCTCCTAAATGTATGGGTAGAGTACATTTGGATTTTCCTTAACCCTATTTGGCAAAGCTATCTCATGTCCCCATTATGGCCTCCTTATATCCCGCTTAAGTATACTCCTACTGGCTTTAGACTCACTGGACATTGACTTTAAATCTGGAATTAAGAGGCTAATGATGATGACAAAGACATTTTCGATTTTTGGAAAAAACCCACCTGGTTCGCTGATGTTCTTGAAGTCAGTAAACTGCCACCCTCACCTGTCATTGGTTACACGTGACTCCAGATCGACAATAATGTGTATGACTCTTAACTGCCCTCTAGGCAATTAGTAATCGGCAATAAATGCAGGCCCAACCAGCGATACTCTCATCCCGTGAATGAATACTGAAAACCCTCGATTCCTCCTCTCTCTACCTGAAATATGTTTCCCTCTTATCCGTGACCAGACCCTCAATTTCTCCAGTCCTCCAGCATTCCTTACACTTACCAGCCTTACCCTTCACCCTAACAGGGACATACTGTGTCTGGGCTCTTGACATCTCATTTTTGAAGGCTTCAATCTTCACAGTTGGCCCGTTATTTGCGAAACTCTGTCCAAATCCAGTTTGGAAGTTCTTGCTAATATCATCAAAATTGGCCTTACTCCAATCTCCTTTTCCATCTCTATTTTAAAACTAACGGAATTATGATTATTTGTCCAAAGGTGCGTCCTAACTGATATCTCAGTCACCTGACCTGCCTTATTTCCCAAGCGTAGTTCATGTTTAGCTCGTTCTGTGTGATGGAGAGTATTGGATAAGCAAATGCAGCTTTGTTACTGTTTGTGGGGTCAGCAGTTTATTCGACTCATTGGATTGAATCTAACAATAATTCGTCCCCTAGCCATTTTCACTGAGTGTGACAGAGGGATCGACTGCACAAAGCCGAGCTAGTTTCCTGGTGCTATCTTATCAAACTTTTCTCATTAATCCCCACCCCATGGTGTCCTTCTCATACAATGCCAACCCTATTCTCCCACCCATCATGTCTGGAGGTATTCACCATCGCCCAGATACCCCTGGATATTCCGTGATCCCTGGCACTGGTGCCATCTTTAAAAGGCCAATAGGCACAAGGTTGAGCTTTCTCAGTTTGGAGCTGCCCTGCACAGTTTACCCCGAATATTGCAGATAATGGGAAATTACAAGACGGTTTGTCGACAGGGGAACGGAGGTCCTACTGGATGGTCTAGTACAGAGGGGGGCCTTGCTCTTCCCAGAGGCAGGCCACACCACCAGACCCACCGAGCATGGTCTGAGCTCTCCACCTAGCTCAGTGCAGTATCTGCGGTCTGAAGAAATAACCAGCAATACAGGACAAGCATCGAAAACCTTCCCCGCTCTGTCAGGGTCAGTGTCACTCTATTCTCTCTGCTCCCTCACACTCACTGTATATCTGTTATAGCACCGACCCCGAACAAGGCTCATGGTCCACCACTCTCACTGCTGCATGCAGCACCTTCCCCCGTCTCTCTCTCTCTCTCTCTCTCTCTCTCTCACACACACACACACCCTCTCTCTCCCCCCACTATCCACCCCCCCCCCGACACTAATAACACTACATGGATACAACACTATGGACTGACTCCCTCCGGGCACCTCACCATATCTCCCCCTACCTACACCAGCACTAACAACAGTGCCACCCACTCCTACCCTCGCTCCCTCCCCTTCTCCCATTCTAGGAGAAACAGCCTGGAATTGGACAGAAAGGGGCAAGCCGTGTGGTGGAGTGCCCGATGTCCATTCCCTCACCCCCCTCCCCCCGCCATGTGGGGAGGACCCTGGTAGGAGCCGGAGAGGACCGGGATGCCTCGTGTGGAGATTCTGAAACATCTACGTCCCACCGATCGAGTAAGGAGCAATGTTCAGTGAAGGGAAATTCTCTCCTTAAACCCACTGGCAGCTCCTTTTCCCACCGGCACAACTTGGAAGCCATGGCCCTGATGCCATCTCCCTTTTGTGTTGAGCTGTTACAAATAGAATCCCCACAGTGTCGGTGGGCATGAGGGTGGACTCACAACACACCATCTCCACCACCTCCCAGGAAGCAGGCACGGTGACTCCTTCCTCCTGTAAACAGCTCAGATACTGACACTAATTTGTGAGATTTTCCGCTACCTCCACTTGTCCTGACTTCTTCGATAATCTGTGCTCATACATCCAGCACCCTCTGCTTTTGCACCTCCCTCATAACAGTATAGCCTGTTTAATGTTACCTTTCAATGTCCTTCCTACCAAAGAGCATCACCTCACACTGTTCTGCTTTGATCAGCATTTGCCATACGCCTGAACACTACACCAAAATATAACTTTCCTGTTGGACTTCCATGCTGTCCTCAACAAACTTTACAATTCTTCCAAGTTTGATATCTGCAAAGATTGAAATTGTCCTACAGTCACACTCCACACAGAAATACTGACACACACCAGACAAAACGACTGAAATATTGACAAGGTTACCATGGAGCGAGAGAAATACTGACACTCTCCATGTCTGTAGTGTCAATGAACAGCAAGTGCCTCTATGTGTGTATATTCGTGTGTGTATCTGTGTGTGGCGAATCTGGCAGTCTCTGTGGTGTTTCAAGTGATGTAATGTCCCCCGACACGAGTTCTGAGTAAGGGTCACTCGATCCAAAACGTCAAATTTCATTTCTGTCCAAAGATGCTTCCAGAGCTGCTGAGCTTTCTGTTGTTGTCAATCTCTGTTGCACTCCAAACCCCATCCCACACTTCCCACCTCCCACCTCCGACGTCACTGTAATCGTGGTGGTAAAGTGTGTAAACCATCAGGGATTCAGTTTGGGAGGGAGAGAGAGGGCAGTAGTTCACAGCACAATCCAATCTAAACTTTGATTGCACACACACACACACACACACACACACACACACACACACACACACACACACAGTTGGTGTGGACAGGATTGTCATTGGACTGAAGCCCTCAGAGAGGAACAGTTTAATGTGCACAAATGTCTGCTCTCCTTCTCTAATGCGAAACGTTTTGTCACTGGGTAGTATTTTCAATACACAGTATACTCATTAAAGCATATTTCCATTGCAATTATATCCAAGCAAATCCGAGTAGCCATATTGCAAGGCGATGAGATTAATTTTAATGCACTTCCTGTAACTTGCAATTTTTAATGTCTTACTCTTACAAGTAACCTTACATGTGAGAAAGGATTGAAAAGACCTAAACCAGACTAGCAGAGTGTGGGATTGATCACTTTAAAGCAAAGAGGGAAAGGGAGAGGAAGGGAGAACGGTTTTGACCCCGTTTCAGTGATTCACACCAAAAGCAACAAGAGTTCCAATTCCACAGAGATGCAGAGACAGAGATCCACACACTAATGCAGGAACACATCTAACAAGCACAGAGAGATAGACATGCACACAATGGTACACAGCAACATATGTAGACACACGGGAATAGACAAACACAACAGAAACATGCAGATACATACTTGGATATGTAAATACACATAGACTCATCAAGTTATACAGGGTATTTGCAAACAGACCTATCGGCCCATACAGTCCATGCTGACAATAATTCCAAACTAAACCAGTCCCATCTGCCTGCGCTTGGTCCAGATTTATCCAAACATTCGCTTATTCTTGTCCTTAATCAAGTGCATTTTAAATGCTGTAACTTTACCCATAATCCATCACATCCTCAGGAAGTTCACTCTCTACATGAACCACATGCTGTGTAAAAAAACAACCTCACGGGTCCTGATAATGTGAACCCAATAACTCTGTAGGAGGATCAGAAATTGATTGCAGGGCTCCTTGCTGAGATGTTTTTATCATGAATAGCCACAGGTGAAATGCTGGAATTCATGAGTTTGACTAAAGTTGTGCTATTAAACAAAATGGAAAGGAAGAGCTCGGGAACTATAGATTGGTGAACCTGATATCGGTGGTAGGCAAGTTTTTGGAGGGAATCATGAGGTAGAGGATTTACATGTATTTGGAAAGATACATTAGGGATAGAACAATGTGAGGGCTGTAAATGCTGGAGATGAGAGTCTAGATTAGAGTGGTGCTTGAAAAGCACAGCAGGTCAGGCAGCATCTGAGGAGCAGGAAAATAGATGTATTGGGCAAAAGCGCTTTATCAGGATAGGCAAATTGGATTGTGCCTGGAAAATCATGGCTCACTAACTTGATTATTTTTTGTTTAGAAGTAACGGAGAGGATTGATGTGGGCTGAACGCTGGATGTGATCTATACAGAATTCAATTAGGCATTCGACAAGGTTCTGCATGGGAGACTGGTTAGCAAGGTTAGGTCACATGGAATACAGGGGGAATTAGCCAGTTGGATACAGAATTGGCTTAAAAGTAGAGGACAGAGGGTTGTGGTGGAGGGTTGTTTTTCAGACTGGAGGCCTGTGACCAGTGGAGTGCCACAAGGATCGGTGCTGATTCTGCTACTTTTCATCATGTATATAAATGGTTTGCATATGAACATCGGAGATATAGTTCGTAAGTTTGCAGATGACACCAAAATTGGAGGTATAATGGCCAAGAAATAAGATTACCTCAGATTACGACAGGATCTTGATCAGATGAGCCAATGGACCGAGGAGTGGCCGACAGAGTTTAACTTAGATAAATGTGAGATGCTGCATATGGGAAAGGCAAATCAGGGCAGGACTTATACATTTAATGGTCAAGTTATGGGGAGCGGTGCTGAACAAAGTGACCTCAGAGTATAGGTTTATAGTTCCTTGAAAGTGGATTTGCAGGTAGATAGAATAGTGAAGAAAGTATTTGGCATGTTATTGGTCAGTGTATTGTGTATGTGAGTTAGGAGAATGGGTTACATCTGTACAGGACAAAGGTTAGACCACTTTTAGAATACCGTATGCAATTCTATTCTACCTGCTGTAGGAAGGATGTTGTGAAACCTGAAAGGGTTCAGAAAGGGTTTACAACAATGTTGCCAGGACTGGAGTGTTTAAGCTACAGGTAGAGGCTGAATAGCCTATGGCTGTTTTCCCTGGAGCATCCGAGGATGAGGATTGACTTTAGAGGTTGTTAAAATCATGGGTGCAATGGTTAGAGTGAATAGCCAAGGTCTTTTCCCTACGGTAATGCAGCCGAAAACTAGACGGCAAAGGTTTAAGGTGAGATGGGAAAGACATAAAAGGGATCCAATGGGCAACATTTTCATGTAGAGGGTGGTTGTGTGTAATGAGCTGCCAGAGGAAGGTGTGGAGGCTGGCACAATTACAACATTTAAAAGGCATCTGGATGGGCAGATGAATGGGAAGGGTTCAGGTAGAAATGGGCCAAATTCTGGCAAAGGGATGAGATTAATTTTGGCTATCTAGTCTGCATGGACGCGTTGGACCAAACGGACTGTTTCCATGCTATACAGCTCTATGACGCTATGTCTTTTTAGAAAAGTGCTCCTCTTATCTAAAAACAATCTCCCACTCGAGGTAAAAGACGCCTACAATTCAACATTATCGATACCCCTCATGATATTATAAATCTCTATAATGTCACCTCTCAGCCTCCTACGCTCCAGTAGATAATGTCCAAGTCTATTGAGCCTGTCCTTATAACTCAAAGACTCCATTCCCAGCAACATCCTGATAAATCTCTTCTGAACGCTCTCGAAATTGATAATATCCTTTCTATAACAGGGCGGACAGAACTGCACACAGTCCTCCAAGACATGCCTCACGAATGTCCTGTGCAACCTGAACATACCGTCCCAAATCCTGCACTCAAAGGACTGTCCACTGCTACTTGTCATGTATATAAATGATTTGGATGTGAACATGTGAGATATAGTTAGTAAATTTGCAGGTGACACCAAAATTGGAAATGTAGTGGACAATGAAGAAGGCTACCTCAGAGTAAAATGGTATCTTGATCAGATGGGCCAATGGATTGAGGAGTGGCAGATGGAGAGATATTTAGATAAATGTGAGGTGCTTCATGTTGGAAAGCAAATCAGAGCAGGACGCATACACTCAATGGTAAAGTCCCGGAGAATGTTGCTGAACAAAGAGACCTTGGAGTACAGGTTCGTAGTTCCTTGAAAGTAGAGTCGCAGGTAGATACGATAGTGAAGGTGTTTGGTATGCTTTCCTTTATTGTTCAGACCACTGAGTACAAGAGTTGGGACGTCATGTTGTGGCTGCAAAGAACATTGGCTAGGCCACTTTTGGAATATTGTGTGCAATTCTGGTCTCATTCCCATTGGAAAGATGTGAAACTTATAAGAGTTCACAAAAGATTTACAAGGATGTTGCCAAGGCTGGAGGATTTGAGCTGTAGGGAGAGCCTAAATTTGCTGGGGCAGTTTTCTCTGTGGGTGAATTATAGAGGTTCATAAAATCATGAGAGGCATGCAAAGGGTAAATAGACAATGTCTTTTCCTTAGGTTAGGCGAGTCTACAACTGGAAGGCAAAGGTTTAGGGTGAGCGGGGAAAGATTTAAAAGTGACCTCAGGGGCAATTTTGTTTTTGCGCAGAGGGTGGTGCGCGTATGGAATGAGTTGCCAGAGGAAGTTGTGGAGGCTGGTCAAATTAAAGTATTTAAAAGACGTCCGGATCAGTATATGAATAGGAAGGGATATGGGCAACGTGTTGGCAAATTTAACGAGATTATGTTAAGCCAACTGGTCGGCATGAACGAGTTGGACCAGAGGGTCTCTTTCCATGCAGTACCCCTCTATGACTCTATGTCTCTATTCTGAAGGCCTGCAAGCGAAACACCTTCATAACTACCCTGCCCACACATGATACAAACTTCAAAGAATTATGCCTGAAACCATAAGTCGTTCTGTTCTTTAACACTACTATTGGCTCGACTTTTCATTATATATGTGTTTTCTTTGTTTGTTTTACCAAAGTACAATACCTTGCATTTAGCAACATTATACTCCATCTGCCATTCTTTAGCTAGTGAGTGATCGTACTGGGGAAGAAAGGCTGGAAATTAATCAGCTGCCTGTATCATTTAATAGTTTTAGGAAGAGGGCAGTCACACGTTAGAGGTGGGAAACAGTGATCGGTGTTTGAGGCCAGAAAGTATGTGCTTTCTTTGTCTCAGATGTTCAGTATTGATATCTATTCGAGTTCCTTCATAGTGCAGTGTGTGTCTGCATGACTTCATTCCCTCATATTGCAGACTACAGATAATATTCATTTATGCTGGAAATAATAGCCAAGTATTTAAAGACGTTCATATTTTATCTTGAAAGTAGAGCACATAAACTCGACATCCTACAATTGAGGCAAGTACCTTGTATTTTTTAAACAATGTTATTATTCTCACTGTGTTATTCAGTAAAGTGAACCAGATTTCAATGAATCTATACCAAACTGAAAGCTGGCACTTAAAATTAAACATTTAGGCACTGTTTAGGTCTTGTGTAGTCAGTAGTGTTCCTACCTCTGATGCAGAGCTCTGGATTCTATTCCAATTCCTGAATTTGTCTGAACATGTCCCTAGCTCGAGACCAGACAGTCTGGATTCAGGTGCAGAGGTGTGTCACAGCATGTCAGAACAGGCTGCTGAACAAACACACAGGAGAATAGTGTTCGAAGTTTAGGGACTATTGTGGAGTGGTGGTAGTGTCCCTACCTCTGGCTGCAAAGCTCGAGTTTCAAATCCTACCAGAGGTGTTTTATAATATGTTTGAACACGTTGACTAAAATGAGTTTAGAATTGTGATTTGATCGAGATGGAAGAGGTTTCAGTATTCAATTTCAGAATTTAATCTCCGGATGACTGAAACCACAGGCCCTGGTTTGGAGTCACATTTGCACCTTCTAGAGGTTTATAAATTCATGAAGGGCATGGATAGGGTGAGTAGTCAAGATCTTTTCACCACGTTTGGAAGTCCAGAATTAGAAGGCATATATTTAATGTGAGAGGGGAATGATTTTAAAGGGAGCTCAGTGGCAACTTTTTCACTCAGAAATTGGAGCGTGTATATGATGAAATGCCGGAGGAAGTGGTGGAGGTTGGTATAATTACAACATTTAAAAGGCACCCAGATGGGTATATTAATAGGAAGGATTTAGAAGGATATGGGCAAATTGCTGACACATAGATCAGATTTCCTGCAGTGTAGAAACAGGCCTTTTTGCCCAACAAGTCAACACCAACCCTCTGAAGAGTTACCTACCCAGAAACATTTAACCTTGACTAATGCATCTGACACTATGTTCCATTTAGCATGGCCAATTCACCCAATCTGCACATCTTTGGACTGTGGGAGGAAACCAAATCAGACACTGGGATAAAGTGCAAACTCTACACAGTCAGTCACCCTGGTAATATGAGGCAGCAGTGCTAACCACTGAGCCACCGCACCGACCCAAATAGGGCACGATTAATTTAGGAAATCAGGTTGCATGGACTAGTTCGTCAAAAGTGTTTGCTTCAGCGCTGTACAACTCTAGGATTCGTTAAGACATTGGATCAAGGTACCTATGTAATCTTCACTGTTCACGATATAGCCAATCTTGGTTTCATCTTTCGAACCACACCTTCCATAATTATCATCTGAATCATTTCTATAAATGACAAACAAAAATGGATTGAGCATAAGTCCCTGTGGAACACCACTGTGCACGGTGTCACAAAGCTTGTCCCTTTTCACTGAAAGTTTCCTTTTCTCAAAGATACTGTATTATTGATTTTTTTTTTCAGAGGTATCGTAAGTAGCTCTAAGCTCCAAGGTGACTGGTTTGGTCCAGAGATTAAACGGTGTTGTGATCAAAGGTGTAATGAAAGGGGAGTGGTCAGCTGTCTCGGTGAGCTGTTCAGTCCAGATGGAGTTCAGCTGTGTGGACAATCTCTCTCTCTCTCTCCCTCTCTCTCTCTCTCTCTCTCTCTCCTTGTGCCCTTCTAACTTCAACCAGTTAGCAGATGTTCCACCTTTCCAGTTTTTAATGTGGGTTTGCTTATTGGGACTGGTGTGTACGTTCAGAACAGCTAATTAAGTCTAGTTTGAATAGACTGAGTTCTGTAGGGTTGTTTATTCTGTTCTTTGTGTTTCATTGTGTAATTTTGTGAATTACATTTTGTCTATATTAAAACATGATAGTCAACCTAGCTAGGTTACTCTGGGTAATTTTCACTGTGCAATTATTGAAACAAATTGCATTCTTAAGCAGGTCTCTACTGCCTGCTTAAGAACGTTTTGAGTGAGCTGGCCTAGAACAAAACATCAGGCCTCCAGTCTGAAAAATAGTCGTCCTCAATAATGCTGTCTCCTCCTATTAGGCAAACACACACACAGGTACACAGAACCACACGCACACACACACACGCAGATACAGACACATACACAGAGACACACACAGGCAGACAGACACACACACAGACACATGCACAGAGACACACACAGGCAGACAGACACACATACACAGATATATTTCATAATATGATTCAATATAATGATTGAATAACGACCTTTTCTGGATAATGACTCCTTGATCAACAACCATACTGCAAATATTTAAAACGTGAAGAGACATGCGTGGAGAAAGAGCTGAAGGTGATTTATCAGAAGATGGTGACGTTTCCCATGTGCACTGCGTTAAATCCCGGGAAAATAGATGTGGAGCTGGTTTCATGTTATGCAGTTTGTTGCAAACTCGCAAAGGTCATTGTAATAATCAAAAAAAAGCTTGGTCGCATAGGACCGTCTGAATATTGTATTCAATTTCAGTCTGAGCATCTTTCAGATGAAATGGTGTGCTGTTGAAAAACACAAAAAAAGACAGAGTAAAGTTTTTGGAGGAGATAAGAAAGCATGAAGTACACCTGACATCATGTGAATGTGGTCAAATCTTTAAAGTAGGTGTTGCGTCTCCAAGTGACGATTCAATTGCTACTCATTTGGATGTAACTTCTGTCTGCAGTTATGTTAGGACATCAGCCCCATTTTCAATGCTTCACCTTGAATAATACGCTGCACCTTTCAAGTCCATGAACTCAATCTTATTCAGTTGTGCGTGTTCGTGAAATGCCTTTGTGACTGAAAAAAAAACAAATTCGAAATTAATCCACACCCATACTTTTCCTTTCTTTCAATGATAAATTCCCTCCTTGTATGTCAGTTCGTGCGTCTTTTAAAACACTGTGAGATCAGAAATCTACGTTTTATTTTCGGAAATTCATCCAGGATTTCAATAACTTTATTGAATGGAAGAAACTCTCATCCAATCTTTCCTTAATCATTCACTAGTGGTTTTGAAGCCCTAACTGAATTGGTAGGTTCACTCGAAAGAGGGACCTTCCCCGATTTAGTCACTTCAAACCTCACATTATGTGAAAATCTCTTTTGTTTCCGTTTAAGCTTGCGTGTTTCTGGTGCAGCAATTCCACATTTTGTGAATAAACTCCTTCATTCTCTATCATACCGATGAAACCATTTATATCCTTGCTGATGATTTTATGTCTCAGTAAACCCCGTCCCCGGGATTCCTAATATCTTGCTGTCCAGGAAGCAGCGTTTGTGCCCTTTATAAACTTTCACGTGTCTTTGGTGGAGAACGAGGTCAAGGATTACACTGAGGGTGACCGATTTCACAGTTATGCAATGAACTCTTTGCTTTTTAAATACGATTACACTAAATCTCCATGACCTGAGTGAGTCTCAGCTATTTCTAAAGGTAACTGAAGTTCAAATACATCATGGTAGGCCTATAGATATTCCAGTGCAGACTAGTTCTGGACAGTAAATATCATTACCAAAGGCCACCATAGATCTGAATTCAATACTTTTCACACAGTAATTATCGTAACTATTGTGTATCGTATTTCTGTGCTCTTGCCCACTTTGTCCATCACTACATGTGTCCTTGTATTGAGTTCTACTGAATGATTAATTTGTGAATGGAGACTTTCCCTTCACCTCTTATTCGAAACTCCATGGATCATTTAATAATTGTACTCATATGCTTGCAGAGGACAGTCCTGCCATTGCAAGGATGAATCAGTGAACTTTCCCCCGTATCCTCGAAGGCAAGGATTTCCTTCTACAGTTTAGGAGATCATTACAGCACTGAATCCCATGTGTGTGTTCATTAAAACTAAAACAGTTGCAGAAAGACTAAGATTTTCAGACTAAGATTTTGCAATCTGCTTGCATTGCTTGTACCAAAAGTTACATTCCACATTGTGCTATGTTTGTGAATGATAGCATTTTCTGAATCTTCAGCAATGATATTTAAATTTTGTCAGAACACTATCATTCACTGTTCTCTCTTTCCCTTCCGGTTCCCATTTTGATATCCTGTATTTTCTCAGTTTATCTTACTTTTTCAACAATTCAAACAATCTCGCTTCTGATTACCAATCCGAGAGAGTACCATAAATTTGTCAATTTATCTGCAATGCAGATGTAGGGCGCGGTGACCAAGTGGAAAGGCATTGGTCACATGAACTAAGTAGCAGTAGCGGGGTGGTGGTGTTTATCGCATCCCCGCGGACTGAGCCGTCTCCATTGGTAGATCATCACACATTAACAGTGAAGATCTTTTGATGTCATCCTCGAAGGTACATGCTACAAAAAGCCGAAGGCTGCGGGAAACTGTTGTGGTCAGCGCTAACACAGAGGCCTAGGGGAAACTGGTGGACCCATAAACCAGAAATTAATAGATTAAAAGATTATTCTTTTGCGAAGAATCCGATTGAGACCATCATCTTAACACCTCCTGGGGAGAACATGGACGTGGGTGAGCGGACATTCTCAAATGGTTCCAGCATTTACAATCTTGGTCCGTGTGACAACAAAAGCAGAAACCTGGAATTGTTTATCTTGCTACTGAAAAATCGGTTAGTAAATTTTGAAGAGCTTAGATATTTCTTCGTGGTGTTCATGAAATGAGCAAGAGCAGAGTACGGTTCCCTGAGTATGGTCTGGCTTCTGGGTTATGGACCCAGGGCCCTCCACTGTGATATTCTCCTCACATGATCTGAACACACACAAATAAATGACTCAGTGACAAGGTCTGCTGAATCGGATTCTGTGGAGAACAGAAGTCGATTGAATGAAAAGAGCCATAAGAGTGCGAATGGAGCAAATTATTTTCCAGACTCGAGGAGAGTGCATCGTGCTGTTTCCAGGTGTCAATATCTGTACAAGTACACTGAATCAGCCTAGGCTGTTATTGTACTGCATCTTTTGTATAACGGTGCAAAAGCACGAAACTTTTGTATAGGGGGACAACTTCAAAATCCTCAATGAGGCAAAACACACAAATGTGGTAAACAACAGAGTAACCACACAAACTGGTGTTACATCATGTGGTAAGCTTTCCTGCTCAAATTTCGCTCAAAATCGCATTCCTGAGTATCAGATTCGAACAGTGAATGGTGTATGTCAATACGAACTGCTCTGATCTCACAACTTCAGCATTTCACACGCCCCCTTAAGTACGTCTGCCAATTGTAATTGATCACTCATTGTGTTACTTCTACACACGTAGAGAAGAAATTACTTTAAGAACAACAGCCATGTATGTGACTGGGATCTGACACCTGCGACTCCACTTTCAAGGAGCTAAGAACCTGGACCTTACCATTAAGTGCATAAGTCCTGCTAAGGTTTGCTTTCTCAAAATGCATCACCTCGCCTTAATCTGAATTAAACTCCATCACTTTTCTTTAATCATTTTTAGTTAGCTTATCAGAATGCCCAACTGTGTTAATCAGAATCACCTCACTCCAGCTATACATTAAACCAATTGTTTTAGTTCCCGTTGTTGTGCTACTTCTGTCACAATGTATTTTACCTAATTCTACTTAATATTATTCTACTGTCACTATTAGGTATTCTACTGCCACCTGTGCTACAATGATCTTCCATCCCAGACTAACCTGTCATGATAAGATATTCAGCTACCCCATCTGTCACAATGTTTTCCTGTCCAAAGCTGACTCAACTAACCGCTGATTATGTATATAATGTCATATCCTGCTACAAGCGTCTCAAGCAGGCTGACTCGACTATCAATAAATTATTTAAAGTCATGCCCTTCCTATTTATTGTCACGACTTGTCCCAACCTACCATGATGATATTTAGGAGGGAGTCTGACTTGACTAATTGTTTTTATCTCAGCCTGCCATTGTAACCTTTCAGCCTCAGTCTGACTCTGCTAATTGGTGTAGGAGCATTCCACTATTCCTATCCCATCCTGCCACAGCGGCCCCATCTTGCCCCAGTGATCTTTTGACGCGTGTGGCATTCCGCAGACCCCTTGTAACAGATTGCACACAGTTTCCGTGCCTTTCCCCTTCCCATGCTTTCATGCTCTGTATTTTCTGTACCGTGTTCGGATATTTCATCAGACATCTGTTTATCTTCACCCCATTTTCCAGAACTGGTCCTTATCCATGTGTGCTCTAGCTTCTCAAGTATTCGGCTAAATACTCCTGAAATGTTTTCATGACTCAAAGCTTTACCACACGTTCAAACAGTGAGTTCCAATTATACAATACTCTCAGAGTGAAAACGTTCTTCCTATATCTCCTCTGAGCACCCTCTCTCTTGCGTTTAACGGAGATCCCTGGTTGTTAACTCTTCCCATAAGAAGTTTGTTCCTATCACACATACCGGTCCCCTTAATGTGCACCTTAATCACTTCCTCACTCGCCTTCTCCGCTCCCAGATAAAGAGCCTGAGCAGAGCTCGTCTATCTTCGCCATAGCGATAGTGTCGTGCTGGAAAAGTATAGCAGGTCAGGCAGCATCCGAGGAGCAGGACAATCGACGTTTCTGACATAAGTCTTTAATCAGGAATGAGTTTTTTGGGGGGGGAATGAGAGATAAATGGGAGGGGGTTGGGGTTGAATGCAAGGTAGCTGGGAAAGCGAATGGTGGATGGAGCCGGGGAGAAGGTGATAAGTCAGAGGGCGAGAGATGATTTGGCAGACTAGTGAACAAAGAAGAACAAAGAACATAGAAAATTTACAGCCCAGGAACAGGCCCTTCGGACGTCGAAGGCTGAGCTGATCCAAATCCACTGTCTAACCCTATCCATCAATTGCTAAGCATCTGTATCCTTCTGCATCCCACTGACTCATGCATCAGTGCAGATGCATCTGAAATGAATCTACTGTGATTGCCTCTACCTCTTCTGGCAACACGTTCCAGGCACCTACCACCCTCAGTGTAAAATGCTTCCAACGTCTATCTCTCTTAAACTTTTCACCTTTCACCTCGAACGCGTGACCTCTCAGCAGTGAATCCCTCACCCTGGGAAAAAGCTTACCTCTATCCACCCTGACTATACCCTTCATGATTCTGTAGACGTCGATCAGGTCCCCCTCAATCTCTTTTTTTTAATGAAAATAACGTAACCAACTCAACCTCTCTTCTGAGCTAGCATCTTCCATACCAGGCAACATCCTCATAAACCTTCTCTGCACCCTCTCCTAAACGTCCATATCGTTTTGGTAATTTGGTGACAAGAACTGTACACAGCATTCTAAATGCGGTTGAACCAAAATATTGTATTTTTTAGCATGACCTGTCAGCTCTTACAATCAATGCCCCGTCCGGTGAAAGCAAGCATGCCATTTGCCTTCTTGTCCACTCGATCCAGCTGTGCAGCCACCTTCAGGGTACAAAGAACCTGAACTCCCAGATCTCTCTGCTCATCAACTTTACCCAAGGCTCTTCCGTTTACAGTATGCTTGTCTCTAGAATTAGACTTCCCAAAATGCATCACCTCACATTTGCCTGGATTCAACTCCATCTGCCACTTCTCCGCTCAACTCTCCTGTCTATCTATATTCTCCTTCAGTCCTTGACAGTCCCTATGCTTTTTGCTACTCCACCAATCCATGTGTCATCTGCAAATGTAATGGCGATATTTGGACTAGCAACCCTTGGAGACTGGAGCATTGCAACTGCTGGTAATTAAATTCAATGAATAAAATCTGGAATATAAACCCTCTCAGAGGAAGAGTGGCAAAAAGTTTTAATTTGTTGAAAACCCATTCATTTATGTCCCTTCAAAAGGGGAAATCTGCCTTCCATAAAGAGACCTGCCAACATATAACTCCACACCCACAATAGTACGGTTCACCCCTAAATTCCCTCTGACTCAGTTCAAGGAGAGTTAAGGATGAATAACAACTGTTGTTCAGACTATGATGGCCACACTTCTGGGGAGAATAAGGAAGGATAAAAAAGATACACGGATGACGGAGAAAATTGGGAGTCGTCTCAGCATGGTCTCAAATTCAGCTGATTATCCACACGAAATAGACACAAGGATACCCACGCCTCCATGAAGTCAGGTCCATGGGGGGGGGGGTCTGTAGGAAGGGATTCAATTACCCACTGAAATGTAAACTCACTTCCTCAGTCACAATGTGGGCAGTTCATTCACCACTCCCACATGTGAGAAAGAATCATTCAGGAGACCAACGTGCAGAATTGCCATCAGGATTACAAATGATAGCAAGAGTACGATTCTGCTGTTATTGCACGTGTTCATCCCATCCAGCAATGAACTGGATGCCTGATTCCAGTGGAGTACCACTGTTTCCTGATGTAGATCAATAATTCAAACTTAGTTGTCGGAGTCATGTTTAGAGGTTTACACACGATGCAACAATTGGTCGTGTAGGTGACTGTGATGAATAATACCAGGGACGCAGGGATGTATCAATCAGGTGGAAAGGAAAAAACGGAGAATGGAATTGAATCCAGACCAGTAAGTGGTAATGAATTTGTGGAGTTGAAACAATAACAGTGAGGATTCTGAGTGGTGAACAGGAACAAAGAGATCTTGGAGAAGATGTTCACTGATCTCTGAAGATTGTTGGACAGGGAGATCAGTTGTTCGAGAGGCTTTTGGATATTTTCTATTGTTGACCACAGTCTGAGAATGATATTCGATCTTTAGTAACCGCCAGTTTAGGAAACCCCAAAAGGAATGAGCACAATTCTGGTCATTGCAATAATCAATATATTTCAAAATTGTAATATAAAAGGCGGAGGGCTCAAGTATAACTCTTTGCCCATCAAGACCACTTCACCACTCAATGAATTTACCACTGCTTCCTCTCCAAGTCATGCTGGTACGTGCCTTGGAGGGTAATTCATAAATGGTGACGTTTCAGTGCATCTTCAACCTTGTCCTTATGGTCGGTACAGTGTTTGAGCTTTGAAGGTTCAGTCAACAATGCCTGGTTGACTTATTTCATTGGATCTTCTAGGTGGCGTACTCTGCTGCAATTGTGCCTCAGCAATTAAGGGAATAAATATTCAGGCGTTTTACAATGTACAGTTAGGTGACTGTATTGTCGTGGAGGGTGTCCTGGTCCTTCAGTGATATTGCAGCGGCACCCACCGAGGCACATGGAGAGAGTCCTGTTAAACATCTAACGTGTGCGTTGCAGACGATGTAGGCTTCACGGAAACAAGAGTTGAGTTAATAATCAAACAAAAACGACCGACAGACATGTTTTTGTCATCAATTCTTTTATATGGGTGGTCAGGTTCCAATTCTCCTAAATACTAGCTCTCAGGACGATTACACGTAGGAATTCAGTTACAATGAAGCCATTGAATGTCAATCGAATATGATTAGATTATCATTTGTCAGAGTTATCATTGCTGTATTTGGTCCTTCTGTGGATCAATCCGATTACAATCGCTTTCTGATTTCAAGTTCCAATTCCCATCTGCACCTGATATTTCAACCCGTTTCCTCACATAAATGTCTCCACATGCTTTCATTATATGTAAGGACGCTGCAGAGGACAGCACAAATTTACGAGGATGTTGCCAACTCTGTATAAAATGGAGCTTCGTGAAATGATTGGTTAGGCTGGGATTATTCTCCTCGAAACAAAGGAGGTGGAGGGGAGCTCTATAATCACATAATAACATTTATAAACGTTCAATATTCGTGGAATCTTGACAGGGTAGATACGGGCGGGTGGTTTGCCTTAGGCTGTGAGGAGAGCACCAGAGGATAAAATCTCAGAATTTCATCTTGCCCTTTTAATTCAGAATTGAGGAGTAATTTCTTTGCTCAGGGGCCAAACAATCTGTGCCATCTGTGCTGTTGGGTATTTCCAAACTGTGCTAGATAGTTAATCAGAAAGGTGATGAAAATTTGTTGAGTTAAGCGAGCAGAAAGGAGTTACAGATTATTGGGGCGGCACGGTGGTTCAATGGTTAGCACTGCTACCTCACAGCACCAGGGTCCCAGGTTTAACTCTAGCCTCGGGCAGCTGTCACTGTGGACTTTGCACATCATTCCCGCTTTTTCGTGGGTTTCCTCCCACAGTCCAAAGATGCGCAGGTCAGGTGACTTGGCTGTGTTAAATTGCGTGTAGTCAGAGGGGAATGGGTCTGGGTGGGTTACTCTTCGCAGGGTTGGTGTGGACTTGTTGGGCCGAAGGGCCTGTTTCCATGCTGTAGAGAATCTAATCTAGATCAATCATGAGTTCGTTGAATGTTGGGGCAGACCCCATGGGCTGAATGGCAAACTTCCATTTGTTTAACATTTGGTCGAACGCTTTATTTTATTCATAAGTTCAGAATTGTGGGGGGGATGGGATGAAGTGATAGAAAAGGTTTATTAAACAGATGAGACATATCAGGAACAAGATTCATAAACTCAGGAAGACGAAATGTGCTGTGACATGGGGACAACAAATGACAGTGGGCACAGCACAGGTGGCTGTATACAGAAGCTGTGAATGCTGAAGAAAGTTGGTAGACCTTAGACAGTTGGCAAGTCAGTGATCACGCTGGATGATGGATCGTTGTATGATTCACACACAGCAGAAATTGGTGAAAGAATGAAAGGTTCGTTTCAGTGGAGAAGTTTTCTGCGATTCCAATTCCGAGTGACTATTTGAAATACTGATCAGATCTTTGTGTGAAGTGTCAGGTTAAAATACTCATGAACAACCCCACTGGACAAACTTGTGCTCCCGATCTCTTGTTACTTGTTTCTCTTTCTTTCGATGCAAATTCATAGAAAGACAAGATGGAATGTGGGGCAGAAAGAAAAATGCGTTCATTCTCATTACACGAATTTAATGTACAATTAAATAGAATGACTGCTCTCACTCTTAATTTCGACTTTAATGTGGTGTCGATTTTTCCTGAATCTTCCGTCCAGTGAAGGGCAAGAACAAGATTCTCGATCCAGTGTATACCAGAGTGTGAGGTGCAAAGAAAAACTGCTGGAGTGGTGCGTAAAGTTAGCAACTAGAGTGCGACTTGAACTCGTGAATGTGGAGCACAGCGGGAAAATAACCCACCACCATAATCATTCAGTCTCCTCAGCACATTTTGCGGCGGGGAGACATGTCACCTCATCAGGTTACATGTGGTGAAAGTAAAGAATGAGAAATTTGCAGAGCGGACTCAAATCCACACCATTGTGTTTCTGCTTGCATCAGAATTATAATAACAGCAAATTCCAATAAATAGCCATGTTCGTCACAATGAATAGCTGTCATTGATACATTCTGATCAGAACTGTGTCAGGATGAAACAGAGAACAAGAATTTTCCGTCATATTCACACCTACATTTGACGCATAATTTCTTCAGTCACTTTCTCTCTCACATGAAGAAGGAGCCATGGAGAGGGAATTAAAGGCGATGTTGTGGCTCAATGGCCTTTCTCATATGGCTGAACCTGAATTGGATTAAGTCACAAGAAACGCTGTTTTGTTCGTTTCATTTTAATTTTGCTGAAACCTCACAATGTTCATTGTAATAATCGGAAGTGAATTCGATTTATCTCATTGGAACGATTGATGTTGTATTCAAACTTGCTCCGACTATATTTCAGCTTAAGGAAAATACTGCTTAGAACATCAGAGTGTTAAAATGCAAAAGAAAACCCACCAGTTTTGTTGCTCGTTGCTTTGGCAGATTTCACCGAGTATAAAATGGACCAAACATCATGGTGTTTGTCCTCACAGCTTTAACGCATGTGATTAAAGCAGGACGTCGATCTCAACTGGTCACTTCTTATTCATTATGTAATATCATCCCTTCACAATAAGAAAAATCCACTCAGTTCCATTTACAGTGCTTCAGGTAGAATATTATGCGAAACTTTCAAAATCCAGAGTTTTTGGAACCGAATCTTATTCAGCTGCACACGTTTACGAAATTTCTTTACATTTAAAGCCAACCCACTTAGATATTGTTTCCCCGCAACTTCCGACCGACTACGCCCCACCCCTACACCTTTACCGAGACACACGCTGTCGCCCTCTTGTGAAATTTATTCCTTGTATGTCACCAAATGTGCCTTTCCAAATATTTTGAAAAACAGATTCTCGGAGTGACAGCGATTCTGCTCTCATCATTTCTTTGTCCTTCAAAGGTTTTATCAAAGGGTTTGAATGTCTGACGTCTAGATGTTTACTCACTTGAAACAGGGAATTTTCCACCTATTTACTCTGTCCAAATATTTCATAACATGAAAAACCCCCAATTAAGTCTTTCTTGGTTCAGGGATAACTGTTCTAAATTTTCGAAGATAACAAGTGAATAAAATCTCATCCTCAGTACAACCCGTCAGCATCGACTCTAGTTGCTTTAACTCCAGTAAACACTATCATTACCCTCTCCGATAGAATCACAGAATCCTACAGTACAGAAAGAGTATTTCAATCAATCAAGCCGGTTTCGACTTTCTGAAGAGCATCTCACCAAGACCTAGTTCTCCTCCCTATTCCCGTATATTTCACCAGAAGAAGCGGCAACCCTCCCCCTTATGATGTCAAATAAACCTGTTGGACTATAACCTGGCGTCCTGTGACTTCTGACCTTGTCCCCGCGTTACCCATGGGTAATTCACTTAATTTACTGATTCACTCCCTGGATACGAGAGGGCAATTTAACTTGACGAATCAACATAGCCCTCAGACCGAACAGCAGTGCGAATTACTGATCCAACGTTCCATTATAGTGAGCAAAACCTGAATCATTTTTAATGTCTTTAAACCCTGGTAACTCAGCCACATCAAAGCAAATCAACCCAAATTCAACACTTCAATCCGGAACAAGTCTGCCAAATGTTTTTTCTTTCCAATACTGTAACAAGGTGCAATTTGCAGAAGTCACATGTTTGCACTTTCACTGACACTCTGCCTCCCTGAGATCTGCAGCCCTTTCCCCCACTGATTCAGGCAGCACTGTCCTTCCTGTGACATGCCCCATCGAGAATGGAAGGACAGGTATCAATACCCGCACTTGGGAATGGAGCGACAGTTTTAAAATATTTACACTGTCCCCAGTGGAGAATTGAGCCCTGTGACAGACGGGGACACGAACCACTATACTACCGAGGACAAGAGTGTCAAAGGAGGCCCTCCAACCAATTGTGGTGACACTTGTCAAAAGCAACTACCTAATGAACTGAATCCCATTTCACAATGTTTATCCCACAGCCTTATATGTCTTGGCATCACAAGTTCACACCTGAATGTTTATTCAGGTTCGAAGGGTTTCTGCCATTCTGAACAATGCAGGCAGTGTATTCCAAATTCCAACCACCCACTGGCTTATAAAGCACTTTTGCACATCTTCTCAAACCATTCTTCCTTTCTTCGTAAATCTCTGCCCCCTGCTAATTGATCCCTTCATCAATGGGAAACTCGTTCAGTCAACCCTGTCCATACCCTAACCCAATCATGTCTCCTCTAAATCTCCTTTACACTGCGACAAACACTACACTATGTCCTGTCTTTCTTCACAACTGAAACTCTTCATCCCAAACAGTATCCCGGTAAATATCTCCTGCGATTTTCTCAGTGTGATCACATCCCTGCGACTTGCAAAACTGCAATCAACACTCTTGCTTGAGCCTAATGAGCATTTGTTTTAAAATTTCTGGATTAGTATGAGGGCGATTCTGGCTATGCCGAATTTATTACCCATTCTGAATTGCTCAGGGGGCAATTGAGACTCAACCATATTGTTCTGAGTCTGAAGTCACATGCAGGCCAGACCAAGTAAGGACAGCAGATTCCTTCCTGAAATGACATCAGTGAACCAAATGGTTTTTTTATTCAACAATTGACAATGGATCTATAGTAATCATTCGATTCTTCATTGCAGATATTTGCTGAATCCAAATTTTACAATCTGGCATGGGGGGATTCAAGCCCGAGTACCCAGACTAATACCTCGGTCTCTGGATTATCAGTCCTATGAAATTACCACAAGACCATCACAGAAAACCACAAAAGCTGATCTTTTCCAATAAAATGTCCTTTCACCAAAACTGCTCTGGGTATTTTCCATGAGCCTGATGTTCCAATTGTCTCTGATCTATGTCAGTAAATGCTGCTACATGGCGATTGATTTCACAACCCCGGTATCCAAATGGATCGATTTGTTTGAAGGCCCCGATGTGGAGTTGGGGCGCGTTCACCCAACAACAGTGACCGCAGCAGCAGCACAGACAGAACAGTGTGAATGTGAAAGAGAGTGATAGATTGTGCATTACCTCAGAGAAATGGGAGGAGGGACGGAAAGGAGGTTTAATGATCGTGGGTAGAAGGGAAATCTCCGACAACGGGTGTGTTTCAATCCTGATATAAGACACGCAGATTTGTAAGGGAGCGGAATTTGAAGGTAAAATAATTAATTTCTTAGCATGTGTCACAAAAAGGACAACGGAGAGAACACTTCGTGCCGTGATTTGGTTTCAAATCGAGGTTGCTGTGATCACAATGCAAAATACCGACAACCACGATCACCACAGAACAGGATGTTTGCAAGCATCATTAAGTATACTAGCAGAGGAAATGTTCGGAAGAACAGCAAATGTACAATATCAGTACTCAGCGAACAGTGACAGATTTGTGGGAACTGAGAATGAGCTGAATCTTTCAGTTCGATGTCCTCAGAGGCTGTAGAGATCACTTGAATAAGAATGTTGAAAGATGAGATTGATCGATTTCGACAAGAAATCAAAGACTCGGGGGACAGGACAGGATATTGTTGAAATGCATGCTTCAATAGCATTTTAGCTTAACATCGGCACAGCCACCCAGATCCAACCGGAAATAGGGATGGGAATCAGTGTGCAGAGTTAACAGTGATGCAATAGGTGAGCGTGTGATGGTATAGAGGCTCAAGAAATTCCTCGGTTGAATGTGCTCATGCTCAAAGGAATGGTTTTCCCCGTTTATACTATCATAGCGATTTCCGGTGCATCTTATTAAGACTGCTGAGTGGCACAAGTGGAGCGTGTTGAGCCCTTAACTTTGCAGTGGTGGGTTTAAAAGATGATTTTGCTGTTTGGATCTGTGTTTCCGACACTGGCGGTGGCAGCTACATTTGCTCGCATCAGCTCAGTATCAGTTTCTTCCACACAGTCAAGACTTCAACCTGGAGAAGGTGGTGTTGTGGTGATATTTTAAACTAGTTATCCTTGGGGGTTGGGACACGGAAACGGTGATGTTTACATTTGACAAAAAAACGTGAAATACAAGCCTGACCTCAGGAACAGAGATCATGACTTTAATTTCCTGCAATCCCTTTCATTCATGTCCCCTATGCAGGGGATTCCACCATCTTCACCCAGTCCTGCGTACGAGAAACTCCAAGACCAGAAAAGCATGAGCTGACCCTTAATTCAAGAAGCTGCACCGCGTGGGGAAGCAGTCTAATCGGCCCTTCCAGTCCACATGGTTCATCGGAAGCGCATCCCACCAGACCCCCAGGGTATACCCTGTCCCATAAGCCTGTATTTCCATTGTTGATCCCTGTAACCTGCACATCTTCGGTCAGAGGGAGAAATAAAAACGCAAACACACAGAGAATGTGCAGACTGCCCACAGACAGATAGCCGAGGCTGAGATCCCACCCGGGTGTGTGGTGTAGCCAGACAGCAACGAACGAGAGGCGAAGAATAAATGTTGTCATGACTAGTGATACTCACACCCTGTGGGTGAATGAAGAATGAAAACACATTCACAATATGGAAAACAGGATTTGTATCTATGTGGACACAAGTTGAAAGGATCGTTCACCCTGTGTAGAGAAAAGGACACTGATATCACAGAGAAAACAGGGCAATTCGCGAACTACTGGAAGGGATTCAATTAACCACAGAAATGGAAACTCATTTAATCAGTAACTGTGGAAGACCGTTCACCAGTCCCGTGTGTGGTGTGGGAAGGGATCACTGAGCAAAACAACCTCCGGAGACTCCAGCAGGATTACATATCCCATCAGGTGTTCGATTATGCTGTCAATGCTGCTGTTAATCCCAACCAGCTATTTGCTCCATAGTGTTAATAATAGAGTCATACAGCATGAAAATAGGCCCGTCAGTGCAACCAATCCATGCTGAAAATACTGCCAAAACAATCTAGTCCCATCTGCCGCCTCCTCTACCCGATGAGTGATTACAATACCCTTGTAGTTTTATTACTCTGTTGTAAATCCAAAAAAAAGGTAATATTTTGGGGACAAAGAGTTCAGGTCCTGGCATGACAGATGGTGAAGTTTGAATTCACTGAGTACTTGGAGTTGCAGAGTATTGTGATGACCTGAATCAGTTGTGTGGAAAGTCCCATCTGATTCACTCATGCCAGTTCAGGAAGCAACCTGCCATATTCATCTGTTCTGTCCCACAGGAGACTCCAGATGGATAATACCGTGGTTGACTCTTAAATGCCCTCTGGGATATAACTGACGTACTCGGCATGAATAAATTTATTTTAAAAATCCCACTTTCCCATTCATGTTTGGAATGTATTGTCCATTAAATGTTGCAAACGTACCCTCATCCATCACTTCCTCAGCAAGTTAATTACACACGTAAATCACCGTCCCGAAAAAAATGCCGCACATGTCTTTTTTTAAAAAAAATCTCTCTCTTTTAATCTTAAACATATGCCCTCTCGTCTTGTCATTCCCCTCCAGTGAAAAGGCCGCCATCATTAACTCTAAACTTGCCTCTCAATAATTCATAAACTTCCGTCAGGTCGCCGCTCAAACCCCTAGCCTAGAGTGTAAACAGTCTCAACTAGGAGAAAGTGAGAACTGCAGATGAGAGATCAGAGTCGAGAGTGTTGTGCTGGGAAAGCACAGCAGATCAGGCAGCATATGAGGAGCAGGAGAATCGACGTTTCGAGGAAGAGCCTGATGAACGACACTTGCGCGAAAAAATGTATATTCTCCTGCTCCTGGGAAGCTGCCTTACCTGTTGTGGTTTTCCAGCACCCCGATCTCGAATCTGAAAACAGTCTCAGCCTATCTCGCCTTTCATTATAACTCAAACCTTCCACAGGCAACAAGCGTGTATACCTTTTGTGAACCTCCTCCAGCTGAATAATATCATTCCTACGACTGGGCGACCAGAACTGGACATAATATTCCAGAAGAGGCCTCATCAATGTCCTGCAAAACTTCAACATAACGTCCCAACTGCTATACACAAAGAACTGAGCAATGAAGGGAAGTAGGTTAAATGCCTTTGAACCATCTTGTCTGTTGGTAATGCAAATTATAAGGAATTATTTACCTGCACACCGAGCTTCCGTGCTCTCCAACATATGCAAAGCCATACTCTTGTTGTGTAACAAAATGAAATACCTTCCATTTATCCAGATTGAACTCCATGTTACATTTTTCAGTACAACGTCTCATTGGATTAAGACCATTTTGAAACTTAGATAATCTTCTCCACTGTCTACAATTCTGGTATCGCCTGCAAACCTAAGCAGCATGCCTGCTGTTAGTTCCACTGTTTTCTCATATAGATCAATGATCAATATTTACTTGTAGTGGCGTTGATTTAACAGTGTGCAGATCATACAACAATTAGTCATGCAATTAACCATGAGGAAGAAAGCCGCAGACTGCAGGGAGATATCAAACAATTGGAAATAAAACTGGTGAAAGCAATTCATTCCAGGGAAGTGGGTGATAGTGAAGCAAAATTAAACTTCAAACCAGCTACTCACGCTCCAGTTGTGGTACTCAGCTGTCTCAGCAAGATGCACTGTAGATTGCTGTTATTATAAACGGGAACAAATTTTCCATTCCGCCTTTGACCAGGAACACTCCCAACCTCAGAATTGCTTGCGCCTCTAAACCATCATAGAAACACCGTGCATTCTCCGGTTGTGTCACTTGAGCCATCGAGTATCTCTGCAAGCTCATTCCCATCTTGATTTCAAGTTGGTTATTCGCGACTGCGCCACTCAGTTCCTCTGATTTTGGGGCTGGGAACTGGGACGATGTGGCAGCAGGGGTTACTGCCTTGTATGGGGAAACTCAAGAAGTAACCGAAGTTAAACTGCATTGCTATTGAAGTATACATTTCAAAAGCTTGGTAACAACAATGACTGCAGATGCTGGAAAGCAGATTCTGGATTAGTGGTGCTGGAAGAGCACAGCAGTTCAGGCAGCATCCGAGGAGCAGTAAAATCGACGTTTCGGGCAAAAGCTCTTCATCACGAATACAAGCAGAGAGCCTGAACTGTTGAGAGATAAGTGAGAGGAGGGTGGGGGTGGGGAAAAAAGTAGCATAGAGTACAATAGTTAAATGGGGGAGGGGATGAAGGTTACAGGTCGGGGGGGGGAAGGGTGGAATGGATAGGTGAAATAGATTATAGACTTTTAGGACAAGTCTGGACAAGTCATGGGGACAGTGCTGAGCTGCAAGTTTGGAAATGGGGGGGGTGCGGAAGGGGAAATTAGGAAACTGTTATAGTCCACATTGATGCCCTGGGGTTGAAGTGTTCCAAGGCGGAAGATGAGGCGTTCTTCCTCCAGGTGTCTGGTGGTGAGGGACCGGCGGTGAAGGAGGCCCAGGACCTTCATGTCTTTGGCAGAGTTGGAGGGAGAGTTGAAATGTTGGGCCACAGGGCTGTGTGGTTGATTGGTGCGGGTGTCCAAGAGATGTTCCCTAAAGCACTCTGCTAGGAGGCGCCCAGTCTTCCCAATGTACAGGAGACTGCACCGGGAGCAGCGGATACAATAAATAATATTGGTGGATGTGCAGGTAACAAAAGCTGCAGTGTCCCCGGAGTCTTTGATGTTTTGGAGAAATCTATTTATCTCAGCCTTCAACACATTAATGATGGAATCAACGCAGCCACTGGGGGGAGACCGATCTTAAACGGTCAGACCATTCTAAGTTCCCACATATCTGCTACTGTTCGCTAAGCACTGATATTGTGCATTTGGTGCTCTGCCTAACATTCCTTATAATACTGTACTTATTGCACGAGATTTGTGCGTTTGCCTGTGGGTTGCCATGATCGTGTAGTGGTTAGTGTTCAGCGTTGTGGCCGCAGCAACCTTGGTTCGAACCCGAATCACGGCGCTAGTTGCTCTATGTGTCTCAGTAATTTGTGAAACACAAATGAAACAGTTGTTTTAACGTTTTGATTTTTTCCTTCAAGCTCTGCTCGCTCACATCTCTGTGTTTCATATGTCAGAATTCAAGTCCACCCGTTCACAGAGATTTCTTCCCTCCTACGATCACTAACCGATCTTTCCATCCCATACCCCCATTTCATTAATTTGGAGATGCCGGTGTTGTACAATGGATTACAAAGTTAAAAATGACCCAACACCAGGTTATGGACTGACAGGTTTAATTGAAGCACTAGTTTTTGGAGCTCAGCTCTTTCATCATGTGCTTGCGGAGTCATTTCCTATTTCACTAAGGCACTGCAGACTCTAATACAGACTCTCCCATTGATACCGATTAGTCTGTGTGGCTGGGGTCACTGTTGCTGGGTGAACGTGCTCCAACCCCACCATCGGGACCTGCAGACCATTTGATCCATTTGGTTACCACTGTTGTGAGATCAATGCTCATGTAGCAGCTTCTACTGATATGGACCCGATATTATTGGGGGGGGGGGGTCAAGCTCAGGAAAATAGCACAGACCAGTATTGGGGAAAAGAGATTTAATTGGATCAGATAAGTTTCACTGCTTTTCTGCAATGGCCGAGCGCTCTTACCACTGAACACTGAACTGTTAATTCAGACACCAGGGACCTGGGTTTGACTCCGACCATGCTAGGTGGTAGAATTGGGATTCAATAAATATCTGGAATTACGAATCTAATAACTCCTATAAATCCGCGGCCAATTGTTGAAAACAACAAAACCATCTGACCTCATTTAAGGAATGTAACTGCCATTCTTACCTGTTTGAGCCTCCATGTGACTCCAGACTCACTACAATATGGTTGAGTTTCAAATGCCCGCTCTGCAATTAGGGATACCAATCAATACTGCCGACCCAGCGACGCCCTCATACTGTAACAGAATAGAAGAAAAGTTCATTCGGCCCTAGCTAGATGACTGTGTGCAGTTCTGCAATTCAGAGTACTGCATGGATGTGATCGCACTGGGAACGTTGCAGTAGAGATTCACTGGGATATTGTCTGGGCTGAAGAGTTTCAGTTGTGAGGAGAGATTGGACAGACTGGGGCTGTTTCTCGCCGAGCAGAGGGTATTGGAGAAGACATGACTGAGATGTACTAAATACTGAGGGATATGGATAGGATAGACTGAAAGAAGCGTTTCTTATTGATGGAGAGATCGAACACTGGGGCCAAGAGATTTCGGGAAAAGGCAGAAAGGTTTGAGTAGATTAGCGGAAAGGGTCAGAGAGGCAGAAATCATTCTAACCTGAAAGAAATCGAGATGTTAAATTGTGATGCCAAAACATGTAAGATTATGGGCTAAACGATGGAAAACTTGATTCAGGTCGTTAAGCAGTTGTGTTGGGCACGTGCGGCCACAACAGGCTGAAGGGCCTCCTTCGATGTTGTCATCCTCCACAGTATCCTGGTTAGTCTCCCCGCCTGTCATAGGGTTCAATTCGCCGCTGGGGAATCGTCAAGGTTTTATACCTGTCGTTCTGTTCCCAGTGAAGGTTTTTCATGTCTGGCTTTCCATTCTCGATGGGACATGTCATAGGAAGGACAGTGCTGTCTGAATCAGCTGGGGAAGGACTGCAGCTCCTGGGGAGACAAAGTGTCAGTGAAAGTGCAAACACGTAACTTCTGCAAACTGCACATTGTGTTTGTGTTGTAATGAAAAACATTATATAGAGTTGTTCCTGACTGATATGTTTATTTAAAGCAGGAATCTGAGGAAGAAAACAGAGTAAACTCATTCAGATCTGAGTGCAGAAAGATTTCCCGCAGAACTACTGAAGTTGTACAGCGTAGAACCGTGTTTGGATGCATTGAATTCGGGTTGGTGGGCGCAGCTTGCTTTCACTGGGCGGAGTTGCCAGTGTGTGAAGCCATTACACATGATACAGATAGTGTTGAATGTGATGGTACATTTGCTCAGTGGTTTGTACTGTTCTTAGGTCTGTAGGTTAGGTGGATTAGCCATGTTAAATTGCGCTGATGTGTCCAGGGAGTGAATTCAGTAAGTTAAGTGAATTAGCCATGGGTAACGCAGTGATAAGATCAGCAGACACACGATGCCAGGTTTTCATCCAAAAGATTTATTTGAAATCACAAGTCAGAGGCCTGTGGGGATAGAGACGAGAGCTCGGTCTGGTTGAGATGCTGTTCAGAGTCTCCCTACAGACCCGATTTTCTGAACTGTACTTCCTGCCTTGTAAGGAATCTGTGATTCTATCAGAGAGGACACTGCCAGCGTTTACTGGGCTGCTAAGACATTAGACACGATGCTGACGGCGTTTAGTGGGGATGGAATTTTATTTATTTGTGTGTTGGAAAATTTGAAACTAAACCAAGCAAAACCGAATGGAAGTTTTCCTGATGAATTGAGGTTTGGAGAGAGTAAATAGGTGGTAAATTCACTATTTCACGTTCATACATTTCTGAAAGTCAAGAATTCAAAACCATCGATGTAGGGCAAAGAAATAATGGGAGCAGAATTTCTGTCACTCAGACAATCCGTTTCCAAAATATTTGGAAAGGCACATTTAGAGACACGCAAGCAGTGAGTTTCACCAGGAGAGAGAAATCGTGTGGCCATGTAAAAGTGTAAAGGAGGGTGTAGTGGGTCGAAGGTGCGAGGAAACAATATCTAATTTGGACAACTTCAGATGCAAATAAATATCGGAAACGAATGCAGCTGAGTAAGATTCAGCAAAAAAAAACTCAGAGGTTTTCAAGATTTATATTAATATTCAACATGAAGCATTATAAATGGAACTGAGCAGATTTTGTATATTGTCAAGGAAAGCTATTCCTTAATGAATCAGAAGTGACCCGTCTCTTGGAGATCGATTTCCTGCTTTAATCCCATGCCTTAAAGATTGGAGGACGATCGCCATGATGTTGGGTTCATTTGACACCCATTGAAATCTGCCAACGTAACTGAGCATCAAAACTGGCATCTTGTTTTGTAGTTCAACCTTCTGTTTTTCTCATCAGTATTTTGTTTAAGCTGAAATAAATTCGGAGCAAAATTGAATACAACATTGAGCGTTCCAATCATATAAATCCAATTCACTTCCGATCATTGGAATGAACAGAGTGAAGTTGCAGCAAAATTAATAAAATGAAACGAACAAAACTGCATTTCCGGGAATTTTACCCAGTTCAGGTTCAGCCATATGAGAAAGACCATCGAGCTAAACCATCACCTTCACTTCTCTCTATGTATATACTTCCTCACGTGCGATAGAAACTGTCTGAAGAAATTATGCGTCAAGACGAAATGTGCGTGTGAACATGACGGGAATTTCATGCTTACTGGGTCATTCTGAGACAGTTCCGACTCGAAATAAATCAAGGACAAGGTTTTCCTTCCAAGGACGAGGTCAATCCCTTGGATTTTGCTGGTATTATTATTCTGCTGAAAGCAGAAACATAATGGTGTGAATTCGATTCCTGTCAGGGAATTTCTCATCCCCGAGGTACACCATATGTGATCTTGACGGGTTGACATGTGAGCCCCTTTGCAATGGGCTGAAGTGGCCCAGAGGTTAAGGCGACGGGTTGCTCTTCCATTGCCCATGTGTGGATTTGAATCCTTTTCTGGCTGTTACTTACATCAGAAGTAGCTGTGGTTTCCCTTTGTGCCTCGCATCTTTAGGATACTGTGGGTGGAGAATCTTGCTCTTGCCCTTCATTGCACCAGAGATTTGTGATAAATCGATACCTCATCAAAGTCAAAGTAAAGCAATTTGTTTTGTTGTTCGTTACATTGGGATAATGAAAAGGAGTGCAAACGTTTATTTTTTCCTTTCATTCCATCTTGACTTTCTATGACTTTACATCGAATGAAAGTGAAACAAATAAGGAGAGATCGGGTGCAATAGTTTGTCCAGTGGGCTTCTGAATTTTAATGTAATGCTCCACACAAAGTTCTGATCAATATTTTAAACAGTCGATTGAATTCGAACCGCAGGAAACTTTTCCAATGAAACGAATCTTTCATTCTTTCACAACCTTTTGCTGTGTGAATCATACCGCGATCCATCATCCAGCGTGATCACCAAGTTGGCAACAATATTGGATCCAGCAATTTTCTTTAGCAATCACAACAACTGCACATACCCATCTGCGGTGTGCCCAGTGCCATTTGTTGTGTCCAGGCCACAGCACATTTCTTGTTCATGAACTTATGAGCTTAGTTCCTGATCTGTCTGATCAGTTTGAGAAACCTTTTCTATCATTTCATCCCATCCCCTCAGAATTCTAAAGGTATCAATAAAATAAGGCGTCAGACCAAATGGTGCAGGATTGGAAGTCGGCCATTCAGCCCATCGAGTCTGCTCCACCATTCAATGAACTCATGGCTGATCTGATAATCCTCAACTCCATTCTCCAGCATTGCCTCGACAAAGCTTCATCATCTTTCTGGTTAAATATCTGTCTGGCACAGTTTGAAAATACACAACAACTCAGCCTCAACAACGATTTCGGCAAGGAGTTCCACCGATTCATTAACCCCTGAGCAAAGAAATTACCCCTCATTTCTGAATTAAATAGGCAATATCTAATTCTGACTTCATGTCCTCTGGTACTCTCCTCATACCAGAGGGTGAATCACCTGCCCGTAACTACCCTGTCAAGATCCCATGAATATTGAACGTTCATAAATATTATTATGTGATTATAGAGCTCCCCTCCCTCTCCTTTGTTTCAAGGAGAATAATCCCAGCCGAACCAATCATTCCACGAAGCTCCATTTTCTCCAGTGTTGACAACATGTTCATTAATCTCTGCTCTCCCCTGCAGCGTCCTTATATATTATTAAGGCAGGTGGAGACATTTATGGGAAGAAACGGTTGAACGTCCAAGCCCAGACGGCAATTGGATTTGAAATCAGACAGCGACTGGAATCAGACTGGTCCACACAAGGACGAAATAGAGTAATGATCACTCTGACAAATGCGAATCTAATCATATCTCATTGACATTCAATAACTTTACTGTAAACAAGTTACTCCGTGTAATCGTCCACAGAGCTATTATTTCGGGGAAAAAGCTTATAGAAACTGGCTACATAAACACTTTGACAACAATAACATGTTCTTGAGACATTTTTTGATTATAAACCCAAATCATTGTTCTGTGAATCCTACACCGTTTGCAAGGCACAAATGAGACGTGGAATATAACTCTCTCCATTGAAGTGTAACTTCAATAACACTTCAGGAACTGGACACCGTCCACGACAATGCAGTCACTTGTGTGTACCCTCTTCAACACCTGCAATCTTCATTCCCTTCACCGCTAAGGCACAATTGCAGCAGAGTGCACCAACTATAAGATGCACTGGAGTAAGTCATTCGGGCATTTTTGACAACCTTCAAAGCTCAACAGCTATACTGACTATAAGGACAAGGTTGGAAGGTACAACGAAATGCCACCATTTTCAAGTTACCCTCCAAGGCCCATAGCACCCTGACTTGGAAAGGAATCAGTGAGAAACTCATTGGTGAAATGGTCTTGATGGGCAAAGTGGCATACTTCAGCCTTACATCTTTTATCTGACAATTTTAAGAAAAATGTTGATTTATGCCGTGACCAGACTTGTGCTCAGTCCTTTCGCTGTTCCCTAAACTGGTGGTTGCTAAAGTTCTACTATCATCCACAGCCTGCGGTCAACAATAGAAAATATCCGAAAACCCTCTCAATCAACTGACTCCCCTCAATTAGATTGATGTTGGAGAAGCACAGCAGGTCCGGCAGCATCTGAGGAGCAGGAAAGAATGGACGTTTCTGGCAAAAGCCCTCCATCAGGAATGAGACTGGGAGCACATGGGATCGAGAGATATATGGGAAGTGGATGGGGCTTGGGAGAAGGTAGCTGAGAGTGCTGAAAGTGGATGCAGGCGGGGGGTGAACATGATATGTCAGAGAAGTAGGTGGAGTGGATAGATGGGAATGAAGATGCACAGGTGGGACAGGTCAGGCGGATGGTGTTGAGCTGGAAAGTCGGAACTGGGGTAAGGTAGGGGGAGGGGAAATGAGGCAAAGGGTGAAGTCCAAATTGATGCCATGGGGTTGAAGGGTCCCAAGGCGGATGATGAGGCTTTCTTCCTCCAGGCATCGGGTCGTGAGGCAGTGGCGATACAGGAGGCCCAGGACCTGCATGCCCTCGGGAGAGTGGGAGGGGGAGCTGAAAAGTTTAGCCATGGGGCACAGGGGTGGATTATTTCGGGTATCCTGGAGATATTCTCTGAAATGTTTTGTGAGAACCCATCTCCTCTCTCCAACTTAAGAGGAGACCGCATCGGCAGGAACGTATACAAGAAATGGCATGTGTGGAAGTGCAGGAGAAACTTTGATGGATGTGGAAGCCTCCATTAGAGCCTTGGACAGAGGTGAGGAGGTAGATGTGGGTGCAGGTTTTGCAATATCTGCAGTGACAGGGAAATTTATATTTCCATCCCCACCCCTACCCACTTTTCACAAAGACTGTTTCCTCCACGACTACCTAGTCAAGTCCAGGCCCTCCAATGACCCACCCTCCCCTCACGGCACCTTCCCCTGCCACCACAGGAATTGCAAAACCTGCACCCACATCTTCCTTCTTACATCCTTTCAAGGCTCCAATGATCCTTCCACATCCATCAAATGTGCATGTGCACTTCCACACATGTCATTTATTGCATCTGTTGCTCGCGATGCAGTCTCCTCTGCATTGGGGCCAACAGACACATTCTCGGAGAGCGCTTCAGAGAACATTTCCAGGGCACCCGCAACATTCAACTCCAATGCCCCATTACCAAAAACATCAATTACCAACCCCCCCCCCCGACTCTCCCAAGGACATGCAGTTCCTGGGTCTCCTGCACCGCCGTTCCCTCACCACCAGACGCCAGATCTTCCACCTCGGGACCCTCAACCCCAGGGCATCAACGTGGTCTTCACCAGTATCCTCATCTCCCCACGGCCACCTTATACGAGTTCCAACTTTCTAACTTGGCACCATCCTACTGACCTTTCCCACCTGTCTATCTTCCTTTCCACTTAACCGCTCCACCCTCTTCTTCGACCTATCACATTTAACCCCATCTCTATCCACCTCTTGCACTCTCAGTTAAATTCTTCCCAGACTCAGTCCTCCCATTTATCTCTCCACCCTCCCAGCTTTATTCCCGATGAAGGGCGTTTGCCGAAACGTTATTTTTTTCTGCAACTCGGATGCTGCCTGATGTGCTGTGCTTCTTCAGCACCACTCTAATCTTAATTCTGATTTCCAGAACTGGCAGTACGGACTTCCGTCCATCTGATTCCCCTCTCCATTGATCTTGAATAGGCCGTTGCTAAAGTTCCAGCATCATTTCCCTGCTCTTATATATTCCCACCTGCTGTCAAGAACAGAAAGTATCTCCAACCCATCGAGACCACTTGATCCCTTGTCCAATCACCTTCAAACATTCGTGAATGCCTACTCCAATTTCTCTTTTGTTACTGTTAACAGTCACACTTTTATCATTGTTCCTCCCCAAATTCATTATCACCCACTTCACTGGATTGAATTCCTTTCAGCACATTTTCTTGCCAATTGTTTCCAATCTCCCTGCAGTCTATGGCTTTCTTCCTCATGGTTAACTACATGACTAGTTGTTACCTGATTTGCAAACTACTAAATGATGGCCACGACAAATAATTAAAAATCGTTGACCTATATGAGAAAACAATAGAACTCATAGAAGCCATAGCTCATAAGCTTGCAGAGGACAGCAGAATTGGAGACTGTAAAGAAGGTGATCTAAGATTCCAGAAGGATCTTAAGCTATTCCGTCTTTGGGCTGAAAAATTTCAGATGAAATTTAATCTGGATAAATGGAAGGTATTACATTTTGCTACATCAAATAAGAGTAGGGCTTATACAATTAATGATCGGGCGTTGCATCGCGTTGTGGAACACGGAGGCCAGGGATGCTAGTACATAATTCATTTTAGTTTGCTTCATATATCGACAGAATGGTTAAAAAAAATGTCATCTTGCCTTCGATGCTCTGTCCTTTGAGCGAAGGAGTCGGTACGTTATGTTGAAGTTGAATAGGACATTGGTTGATGCGTCTTCTGGAATACTGTGTCCAGTGTTTGTCGCCAGTAACAGCAAGGAAATTATTCAGCTGGGGTAGGTTTAGAACAGGGATACCAGTGTCTGGCTAGTGGGGAATGTTTGAATTATAACGAAAGGTTGGATAGGCTGAGATTATTTTCACTCGAACACTGAAGTTTGAAAGGCGACCTGATAGAAATTTATAAATTATTGAGAGCTCAGCTCGAGTTAACTTGAACTGTCTTTTCTCCAAGACGAGACGGCACATCAAGACGAGACGGCAAATGTTTAAAGTGAAAAGAGGGATTTAAAATAAGACATGAGAGGCTTTTTTCAACAGAGGATGGTTTATGTATGCAATTCACTTCCTGAGGCAGTGATGAATGAATGTACATTTACAATATTTACAAGATATTTCGGTCGATAAATGAAGTGGAATGTTTCAGTGGGATTAACAAAAGCTATTCATTCATGCCTAGTACATAATTTATTGCCCAGAGGGAAGATCAGAATCAACCACGATATTATAGATCTGGAGTCACATACCAGCCAGACCAGATAAGTATGGCAGTTTCCTTACATATCAGGCATTAGGGAAGCAGATCTACAACAACTGATTCAACATCATCATTCGACTCTAGGTATTTATTTAAATAAAATTCCAGCATCTGCCATGGCAGGGTTTGATCCGGTGTCCAGAATTATATCTGGACATTCATATTAACAATGCAGTAATAATATCACAAGGGCATTATTAAACCTCAGCAGTCACAAGAGCCATTATATGCGACTCGTTTAGTTTGGCGTTATGTTCAGTATGAGCTGGTAGGAGTGAAAGGCCTGTTTGTGAGTCTATGACTTTGACGCTATGAAACTGGCACCTGGTTGGGATTAACAGCAGCGTTAACAGTTTAATTGATCTCTTTCTGGAATATGTAATCTTGCTGGTTACTCTGGAGGTTCTTCTGCTCATTGAGCCCTTCCCATACACGGGACTGATGAACTGTCTGTACCCAATTTGACTGAGTAGATGAGTTTCCACTTCAGCAGGTAAAAAATCCCACATTGCGCTGGTTTCTCTGTGATATCGGTGTCCTTGTATCTACCCAGGATGAACGATTGGTTGAAATCATGCCCACGCAGACATAAGTCCCGTTGTCCATGTTGTGAATGTGTTTTTATTCTTCCTGATACACCTACAGGGTGTGGATGTCGCTGGTCAGGACAGCATTTGTTGTTCATCCTGATTCGCTGCTGTCTCGCTGCACGAGAGACATGGATTCGATCCCAGTCTCGTGTGACTGTGTGCAGTTTGCACATTCTCTCTTTGACTGTGTGAGTTTCCTCCCACATACGAAGGTGTGCAAGGTGCTGGGATCAGCCATGGGAAATGAAGGGGAACGGAATAGATATGGAGTGTGTGTCTGCTAGGATGTTCTTCAGAGAGATGGTGTCGACTGGAAGGGCCGAATGGCCTGCTTTCCCACAGGGTCGTCATTCTCGGATCAAGGGTCAGCTATTTCGTTCAGGTCCTGGAGACACAAGTAGGCAGGATTGGGTAAAGATGGTAGCATCCCGTGTATAAGTGACATGCATGAATGGGATTGCAGGAAATTAAAGGCATGTTCTCTGTTCCTGAGGTCAGGCTTCCATTCCAGGTTTTATTCATCGAACTTTAACATTACCAGTACCGCGTCTGAGTCCCCAAGGATGACTAGTTCAGTCTATAACCACAACACCACCTTCTCCAGGTTGCAGTATTTATTGGGAACAAGAAGCTGATTCTGAGTTGATGCGAACAAAAGCAGATGCCAATGTCAAAACCACTGATCCAAACAGGAAAATGAAATTTCGCACCTTGCCAACCGAAAGTTAAAGTCTCCACACGCTTTGGATGCGCCAATCGGCTGTCTCAGCAACATGTACTGTTTATGGTCATAATATTATAAATGGGGCAAGTATTCCCTTCCGCCCCGCTTTTGACCAGGAGCTGTCCCAACCTCGGAAATACATGCGCCTCTCTCCTGTCATTCCATCCCAGTTTCCAATTGGATCTTCGTCCATGCTTCACAGAGTTTCTCTGATTCCGGGTCTGGAACTGGGATTATGTGTGATTGCCTGTAGCAGTTGGTCCTGCCTTGTGTGGGCAAAGTGATGAAGTAGCCGATGTTCAAATATAATGCTATTGATGCATACGTTTCAACAATATTCTGCACTCTCCCTAAAGTTTGGATAGTTTCATTAAGCCCATTCTCCTGTGCTCTCATTCATGGAATCTCCACAGTCTCTGGAGATGCTAAAGTTAAAGATTCGGTTCATTCTGCGTTCCCACATGCCTATCGCTAAGTCCTTACATTGTACATTCTTCCTGACATTTCCTCTGCTACCATCCTGGTTGCAGTTTACAAGTGTGGTCTGTGGAGTGCTGTAACCATTTAGTAGTTCGCCTTCTGCATTGTGATTGCAGCGACCTCGGCTAGAATCCACATCATGGTGGTCAGTTCTCTCAAAGTTTTACTTTTGGTGAAACACGGTCAGAAATTAAACGTTTTTACAAGATAATATTTTCCGAGGTGATGATCTGTTTTCCATCGAATTTTGTTCTCTGATATTTCTGCGTTTCATGTATCAGGATTTAAACCCAAAAGTTCTCGAAGATGTGTCTCCCTCGCACTCTCCCTAACTCTCTTTTCCGTCCCTCATCCCATTTGACTGAGGCATTGCACAATCTAACATACACTTTCACGTTGATACCATCCAGTCTGTGCCGTTGCACTCACTGTTGCCCCAATCTCTTCATTGGCACCTTCAAATCATTCGATCCGTTTGGATATCGTGGCTGTGAGATCAATTCTCTTTTAGCAGCTTTTACTGACATGGACCAGAGATTATTGGAGCGTGAGGCTCAATAAAAGGGCATAAGGAATAACTGGGGGAAAGAAACTCTATTGGAAAAGATCCCCCATGAGGGCTTTCTGCGATTGCCTAGTGGAATTATCACTGGATTTTTCACACAGCAAAGTCAGGTAATGTTCTGTGGAGACGGCTTCGATTCCCACCACACCACGACGATGATAGTATGTGAATGCAATAAATGCCTAGAATTAAGAATACGATGTCTGAAAAACCCATCTGTTTCACTGACGTCCTTGAGGGAAGGAAACTCGCGTCCTTATCTGGTGTGGCGTCCACGTGACTCCAAACCGGAAGGCAATAAATGCTGCAGTGCCACCCCCGATGCTGTTACAGAATGGAAATATGTTCATTCGGCTCATTGCTAGAATTGTCCAGGGACGTGATCGCACTGGGAAAGTTGCAGGAGAGATTCACTCGGATAGTGTCTAGGCTGAAGAGTTTCAGTCATGAAGGGAGACAGGACAAACTGGGGTTGTTTGTCACCGTGCAGAGGAGTTTGTGAGGGGTATGGACATGGTAGACTGAAAGAAGGGTTTCCCATCAATGGAAAGAACGATTACAGTGGGGCAGAAATTGAATGAGAAAGACAGAAAGGGTTAAGTAGATGTGTAGAAAAGTGGTAAAAGCCGGCGGGTGTTCGAATTTGGAACACACTGTCTGTAAGGATCAGAGAGGCAGCAACCCTTATAACCTGAAGGAATATGCAGATGTGAATATGATCTGCCAATACCTGGAAGGCTATGGGCTAAAGCATTCAGGTCGTGAAGCAGTTGCTTTTGACAAATGCAACCACAATGGGCTGAAGTGTCTCCTTTGAAACTGTTCTCCTTGCTAGTATAGTGGTTAGTGTCGCCGTATGTCATGCGGGAGTTAAGAACTCAATTCCTGGCTGGGGCACTGTAAATGTTTTAAAACTGTCGCTCCGTTTCCAAGTGTGGGTTATTAATGCCTGTCCTTCCATTTTCCATGGGAAATGTCACAGGAAGGACAGAGCTGTCTGAATCAGCGTGGGGAAGGTCTGCAGCTCCCGGCGAGACAGAGTGTTAATGAAAGTACAACACGTGACTTCCACAACCTGCACCTTGTGTCTGTACTGGAGTCTAAACCATTTAATAGAAAGAAGGAGGAAGCTGAGGAAGAAACAGGGGAAACCAATTCAGATGTGAGCGCAGAAACATTTTCAACAGCATCATGAGGAAAACTGACAAATGGCTCCGAGAAAGAGTTTGTCTTTCAGGACTGTTCGTTCACAGAGATGTATCTTGTTCCACTCAAGTCCTTAAGAAATTGAATAACAATTTATCTAAGACTTGAAATGTTAGAACACACCAGGCGACGAGTCACGTCTTAAAACTGTGTTTCCAAGCCAAATGTTTGATAACTGATAATGATGCAATAGGCTGAAGGACCATTCGCGATGCTTTTAAAAACTCAAAAACTGTCATTTTTCAACTGAACAAAACAGGCAAAAACAAAGTCATCAAGAAAAGCTCCAAGCATTGCATATGTCGTCCTTGGTGCGAACGTGCTGAAATGCAGCTGTCTCACTGCTATTTCCCAATGTTGATTTCCAGTCAGGGAAAAAAAAAATGCTGTTCCTTATGGAAATCTGAAATTGAACATGAGTTCCTGACATTACAAAACAGCAAAGGTAGCAGTTCTGTCAGAGTCAGTGAGAATTTCATAGAGGAGATGAAATCAAATGGGAAGAAACGCTGAAATCAGTTGCCTTTGCCTGCTGAGACTCAGTACTACAAAATGATCCTTATTGAAACATAGAGGTATTTTCAAGGATTTAATAAGTTGGATGCAGAAAGTTTGGTTCTGTGACCAGAGCACCTCGTATCAAATGACTTTGAGATGCCGGTTTTGGACTTGGGTATGCAAATTTGAAAATCATACAACCCCAGGTTATAGTCCAACAGGTTTAATTGGAAGTACTAGCTTTCGGACCACTGCTCATTCATCAGGTCATTGTGGAGTACACAGTTGTAAATCACAAAATTTATAGCATATGTTTACAGTGTGATGTAACTGAAATTGTACATTGAAAAATACCTTGATTGTTTGCTAAGTCTCCGATCTGTTAGAATGACCATATTAGCTTCACTTCTTTCATATGCAAAGCGCAAAACATTTTTATTTTAAAATTTCATTCTCAGGTGAAGTTTAACAACTGGTGTTTTGCCCCCCTCTGCTGCTGTCTGTTCCATAATGTTTAGACTGATTCTAATTTATAAAAATGAGTTACCAGAGACTTACATGGATTCATGCAGTTTTTGAGCAAAGTACAATGTAACTCTGGAAGTACAATTTCACTCCACAGACGGATGTGTGTGTGTGTGTGTGTGTAGGAGGGTCTCTGTTTGTAGATATGGCAATGGGATCACCTGCACTGTGACATGAAACCAATGACCATGGGTACCGAATTCAGCTATCAGTCTCTGTGGGGGCACTTTTAGCTGCTGCCTGTTCCGAAGACCGCCTTGGAGGATTGTCACCCAAAGATCCGAGGTCGAATGTCCTGGGTCACTGAAGTGCTCTCCAACTGAGAAGTGGCACACCTGTCTGTTGATTAATGTGCAGCGCCCATTCCGTTGTGGTCGCATCTGCTCAGCTTCACCAATGTACCATGTCTTAAGGCATTCTTGCCTGCAGCGTGTTGCTTTTTTTTTGATTAGAGTCAGTCTAAACATTATGGCAAGGACGCAGCACAAAGGGACTAATCCCTTCAACATATTATCTGTGCTGGCACTAATTCGTAAAGTCCACCTGAGAATGTAACTGTTAAAAGAACGTTTTTCGATTTACATCAGAAAGAAATGAACCTTGCATAGTCATTCTAACAGATGGAAGACTTAACAAGCAATCAAGGTATTTTTCAATGTATAATTTCAGTGACATTACAATGTAACCTTTCGCTATAAATTCTGTATCTTACCACTGTGTACTCCACAGCCACCTGATGCAGGAGTTGCTCTCCAAACGCTATTGCTTGCATTAAACCTGTTGGACTATGACCTGGTGTTGTGTGATTTCTAACTTTGTGTTAGAATGCCGATCTCACAATTAAAATAGAGATGAAGAAGCATTTATTCTCTCAGATAGTTCTGTATCAGTGGACTTTCTTGTAGCAGAAGGCTGTTGAGGAAGTGTCATTAGGTGTAATGAGGCTGAGATCGGCAGATCTTCAAGCAGCAAAGACATCAAGCATTATGGGGAAAGGCAAGAAAGCGGAGTTCAAGGTTATCAGATCAGATATGAAACCATTCAATAGCGGAGTAGACTTGATGGTCTGAATGGTGACTATTTGTTCCTAAAATTGTTGGCCTTAATATGAAGCTGCAAAACCGACCTGAGTAAAATGTGCCAAATTTAAAAAAGCGTGGTCCCCCGGAGCACTGAACCGAGGTGAAATGTACAAAGAACAACACACAAAGGGCAGACAATATTGGGTCATTGATCCGTAGTGATCAGTATACCAAGGTAAACAGGAAAACCGATATTCAGTATCTACATTGTACCTGGCTCCACGAGGCATGTAGTTAACTCTCACAAACCACTATTCCCCTTCCGTTTTCCTGACGCCCCCTCCGTTCTTGTTTTAAACTGATTGAACGTCAGGCAATTGCCGATGACATTGCTGATGTGGAACTGCAGCATATAGAACATAGAATATTACAGCGCAGTGCAGGCCCTTCGGCCCTCGATGTTGCGCCGCCCTGTCATACTAATCTGACGCCCATCCCATCGACACTATTCCATGTACGTCCATATGCCTCTCCAATGACGATGTAAATGCACTTAATCTTGGCGAATCTACCACCGTTACAGGCAAAGCTTTCCATGCCCTAACTACTTTCTGAGTAAAGAAACTACCTCTGACATCTGTCTTATACCTATCTCCCCTCACTTTAAAGTTATGACCCCTCGTGTTTGCCGTCCCCATTCTTGGAAAAAGACTCTCCCTGTCCACTCTATCTAACCCTCTGATTATCTTCTAAATCTCAATTAAGTCACCTCTCAATCTTCTTCTCTCTAACGAGAACAGCCTGAAGGGCCTCAGTCTTTCCTCGTAATACATTCCTTCCATACCAGGCAACGTGCTAGAATATTCCCTCTGCACCCTTTCCAAAGCGTCAACATCCTTCTGAAAATGCGGTGACCAGAACTGTTCACAATACTTCAAATGTGGCCGTACCAGATCTTTGTACAGCTGCAGCATAACCTTCTGATTCCAGACCTCAATTTCTCTATTAATAAAGGCCAAAACTCTGTTTTCCTTCTTAACAACCCTGTCAATCAGGGTGGCAACTTTCAGGGATCTGTGTACATGGACACCGAGATCTCTCTGCTCGTCTGCACTCCCAAGAATCTTACCGTTAGCCCAGTACTTTGCATTCCGATTACTCCAACCAAAGTGTATCACCTCACGCTTGTCCACATTAAACTCTATTTGCCACCTCTCTTCCCAGCTCTGCATCCTCACTATGTTTCTCTGCAACCTACTACATCCTTCGTCACTATCCACAACTCCACCGACCGTAGTGCTGTCCGCAAATTTACTAACCTACCCTTCTAAGCCCTCATCCAGGTCATTTATAAAAATGACGAATAGCAGTGGACCGAATATCGACCCTTGCGGAATGCCGCTAGTAACTGGACACCAGGATGAACATGTTGCATCAACTGCAACCCTCGGTTGTCTTTCAGCGAGCCAATTACTGATTCAAACTACTGTGTCTGCCACAATCCCATTCCTAAGCATTTTGTATAACAGCCTACTGTGGGGAACCTTATCGAACACCTTGCTGAAATCCATATACAGCACATCAACCTGCTTCCTCTCATCCACCTGTTTGGTCACTTTGTCAAAAAAATCATAAGTTTCGTTAGGCACAACCTACCCGTTACAAAACCGTGCTGACTGTCCCTGATCAGATTATTCTTTTATAGATGATTAAAAATCCTATCTCTTATAACCTTTTCCAACGCTTTACCAACAACTGAAGTGAGACTCACTGGTCTGTAATTAGCAGGGTTGTCTCTACTACCCTTCTTGAACAAGGGATCCACATTTGCTATCCTCCAGTCCTCAGGCACTGCTCCTGTAGATAATGATGATTTCTAGATCAATGGCACAGGCTCGGCGATCTCTTCCTTTGCTTCCCAGAGGATCCTAGGATAGATCCCATCCGGCCCAGAGGACTTCTATATTTTCACACTCTGCAGTATTTCTAATATCTCTTCCTTGTGAGCCTCAATCTTTTCGAGTCTAGATGCAAGTATCTCTGTATCTTCCTCGTCAACATTTTCTTTTTATATAGTGAACACTGTCGAAAAATATTTATTTAGTGTTTCCCATGTCTCCTCTGACTCCACACACAACTTCCCACCATTATTCTTGATTGGACCTCATTTACCTCTCGTCATTCTTTTATTCTTGACATACCTATGGAAAGCCTGAGGGTTAACCCTGACCCTATCCGCGAACAACTTCTAATATCTCCTCCTGGCTCTCATGTCTCCTCCTGGCTCTTCTGAGCTCTCTCATTAGGTCATGCAGGGAAACGAGTCTGTCTGCTGCACAACATCATTCTGCTTCGAAATATCAAGCCGTATTTCATATTGATAACTGTAAACGTTAACCTTTAACAAGCCATGACAGTGAAATCACTGAATCCTCATCACTATACTACCAGGGAAGATTTCTGTCAACATCACCCAGGACACCATGAGATTCGCCATTCTATTCACCCATCCTTCTGTGCGTGAACCCCTCGGCCCTATTCCAGTCTTGTTGCTTGGTTTACAATACTGAGGATATCCAATCATCTTTGTCTTTCAGTTTCTAAAGGATGAGACCTTCTCTTTGAGCTGGCAATGTGCTTGCTCAGTGGTGATAACACTGTCCTTGTAAGCTAGAAAAGTGCTTGAAATAGGCCATTCCTGTTTTTCATTCCAAGAACTTGGGGCAAAACGTTAGACAGGACAGGAAATAGCGGGCGTGAGCAGTGATCACGTTTGGCAGCAAGAACGAGGTGAGGCAGTATAAACTACAGAGTAATGGGGAAACAATGGGTAAGGAACACTGGGACTGGAGGAGCTGAATGCTTCCTTTCTTTGCTGTAACCAGACATTGGTGTTGAACTCAGAAATGGGACAACATCAGACAAGTCGGTGAAATCTTACTTTCTGCTTGTTTTCTCCCGAGGCCTGTGTCACACTTGGGCAAATGTGTCTGCGTGCTTCAGTCTATGGGTAAAAATGGGATTCAGTTCCCATCTCAAATTTTAATCCCATTTATTGTGTTTTACGAGATTAAAACGTTCCAGAGAAATTATCATTCAAATGAAACGTCAGAGTTCACAAGGTTACATACCAAGTGCTGTGAAATGAGATGATGGGACCCATTTCTGTGCTGTAAACACTCGATAATTCAATCATTTTTGAGGGGAAACATATCTGCAGTGACATAATTCCAAAAACTGTGTTATGAAGAAATGGTGCAATGGCTTCTGCCCTCATCCCTGGTGGTTTCGTGGTTAGTATTCAGCGCTTGAACTGAGTGGCCTGGGTTTCATTACCGTTCAGGAAATTAGGACTTCTTGTTCCTGATGCAGAGAGCGCAGGTCTACCAGGAATCTGTTTCATGCCTTAGATCAGTCAATACCCCAGCTCATCAAAGAAGGGAAAAGTGCCTTCCCTCTCTCTGCACAGTCGGACAGTTAATTTTCATTCTCTTCTGATTCAACTTTCCAAAGAGTTTCAAAATATTGTCAAAACTGAGTCTCAAAATTTCTTTTCTGTGCTTTTCATACATAGGAGCTGTATCAATTGAGTGCATTGGTTTCTGAAAATGAAACGTACCTATGAGCAATGTGTGCGGCTATTCCAGGATTGCCTTCTCTGACAACGGTGGGACATGACTGATGTTGTCTATGATATGGAAGTGCCAGTGTTTGAGTTGAGTAGACAAAGATAAAAATTACACAATATCAGGGTAGAGTCCAGCAGGTTTATTTGGAAGCACTAGCTTTCGGAGAGCCGCTCCTTCATCAGGTGGGTGTTTTTCTGCAGAAACTTGGTATGTGTGTCAATGTGCGCGATCTTTTGGAAGATCATCTGGACTTTAACCGACCGTTCGTGGTGTCGACGGTACCCATGACGTGGAGGTGTTGGGGTTGGACTGGGGTGGATAAATTTTAAAAATCACACAAAGCCATTTTAGATTCCAACAGTTGACAAACGCCTGATGAAGAAGCAGTGCATGGAACACTGGGGCTTGCAAATACGTGTGGTCAATTCAATCTGGTGCTGTGTCATTTTTACTCAGATAGCTCTTGGCAATGTTTAACTGGTCGAAGACAGTGAAAGAATTTTCGTTCGTCGAGATGAAAATGTCAAATATTACCCACCTCAGCATAACAAAAATGATTAGGTTGGATTTGTGATGAATCTCCATAATGCGCTTGTGCAAAGTAAAAGTCGAACCTACAACCACCTGATCCGTAGCCAGCTATACGAATGGTTGTACCACTGGTCAGATGCACAGCTGAGATTTTACACGCTGCAGAGCTGTGGTGTTAACAAGGACATGAGCAATAACAGTAACAGTCACAAGGTGAACAAAGAACAAAGATAATCACCATCATTGATTCACTTCAAATTGTCCTAAAAAAAACGACCATTCACAATCAGCCAATCAATGAGGTCACTGCTGATCTTGGAAATTGCAACTGACTTTGCTGCGTTTTCACCATAATTTGAGGTAAACTCCAGCCTAATCATAACATCGCATATTCCCATGAATTTTCAAGTTGAGATTACGTTAATGACCTGTCCGTATTTGCAGGAAATAAGTGAAAACGTCCTTCCGGTGATGTAATCCAGTGCAGGGTCGGCCAGAAAAGAAAAGACAAAGACATGAAACATCACTCCCATTTCTCTCTGGGCCAATGCGTTTTCCTGAGTTGAATATTTGCAGGACTTGTCTTTACTATCTAAAGAATTAATTATTTTCTCGGGAAAGATTCTTCATAAATCAATTCACATCTGAGGTGTTGAAACATATTTTACTTTTGATTAAAAGAGTTTAATATCCTTTCCCCCAGCCTAATGTCCCAATCCTCCCTCCTCTTCCATGTAAATACAAGCTGTTCCAGGTGATGTTGGAGCTCCCAAGCTGACGTTCCAATGCTCCTTGCTGCTCCATGTCAATAGAAGCAGCTCTACTTGAAGTTGGAGCTCCCAGTCTGATGTCCCAATATTCTCTACTGCATGTCAATAAAAGCGGTCCAGTTGAGGTTGGATCTATCACTCTGATGTCCTAATGCTCCCTGCTGCTACATGTCATTAAAAACTGCTCCAGCTGAGAGTGGAGCTCCCAGATGGATCTCGCAAAGCTCCCTGCTTCATGCCAACTGAAGCTGCTCCAAATGATGTTAGATCTTGCATTCGGATGTGCCAGTGCTTCCTGCTGCTCCATGTCAATAGAAGCTTCTCCAGGTGTGGTTGGAACTCCCAGATTGATGCGATAATGCTCCCTGTTCCACGTCAAAAGACGCTGCTCCCGATGAGGTGGGAGCTCCCATCCCTGGCAGCTCACATACGTCTTTACCATCATAGAAATACTGCCCACTGAACATTTCCACCATTGGAGCCATTGGTGGAATATCTGCATCATGAGAACCTAATATTATTTTTAGTCACCACCGAATCATTGTTTCCAAAAGTCATTCTTTCTTAAACCATAGTTAGCATGTGCACACTGCAGTCAATCCGAAGTAAGGTAATGGTGCTAATTGATCTATGCTTAATAAAAATTACATCCTATTTTTCATGTTGAGTACCTGCTCCTTAGCAAGGACAATGTTTATATTGAAATCACACTTTTATTCCAGGTGAGAGAATGTGGTTTGCATTATTTAAAATGAACTTGTTCACTGTGTAAAATGATCAAATAGATCTTAATTTCAAAACAAAATTGGTAACGTTGTCATCCATCTTGAAATGTGGTGTCTTCTTCTTTCAACCAGACGGGTATTATAACGAAAAGTATATTAATGATATGCATACAAAGACACTTTAAATCGCAAAGTTTGTGAAGGTTCGTAGCTCAGGTTGAGGTTTATGGTGTAGGTTTGCTCGCTGAGCTGAAGGTTTGATATCCAGACGTTTCATTACCTGGCTAGGTAACATCATCAGTGGCGACCTCCAAGTGAAGCGAAGCTGTTGTCTCTTGCTTTCTATTTCGATCTTTCTCCTGGATGGGGTTCCTGGGGATTGTGGTGATGTCATTTCCGCTTTGTTTTCTGCTAGGTTGACAGATGGCATGTGGATCTATGTGTTTGTTTATGGCATTGTGGTTGGAGTGCCAGGCCTCTGGGAATTCTCTGGCATGTCTTTGCTTAGACTGTCCCAGGATCAATGTGTTGGGCAAGTCGAACCAGACGACCAAAAATTCATAAACCAGGAGCCCCCTCAGACCCATAGTCTCATTACCCGGAACACCAACTTACAGACAGTACAACGAACGACACGCAAGAGTGAAATACCTCATAGAAGAGTCACAACACTCCATCCACTCCACCCAGGAATTCCTAAAAATCGTCAAAAACACCAAAGTAGAGGAAGGGGAAGCAATGATCTCATTCGACATAACAGCACTGTTCACCTTCATCAACATCGACCTGGCAAAGGAAACACTTACCACCCTTTTAGAAGAGACCATCACACACACCAACCACCATCAATCACATTACCAACGAAAACATAATGAAGCTAGTGGACCTGTGCCTCACCACCCACTTCACTTTCAACAACATAGTCTACAAACAAACCAACGGCCCACCCATGGGATGTCCGCTATCAGGATTCATAGCAGAAGCGGTAATGCAAAGACGAGAACAAACAGCCCTACCAACAATCAAAGCAAAATGTGGGTCCGCTACGCAGACAACGGGTTTGTCATCACAAAATGAAACAAGATAGTACAGGCATTTAACATCATCAAACAACACCCTCACAGGCATAAAGTTCACCAAGGAGGAAGAAACCGACAACAAACTCGCATTCCTGAATGTCACAGTAGAAAGAAAGGACAACGGAGGACGACAAACCTGCGCATACAGAAAACCGACAAACACTGACCAAATACTTAACTACACCAGCAACAATCCCAACACACACAAACGAACCTGCGTCAGAATACTATTCCAATGAACCACCACACACTGCAGCACAGACGAACTTCGGAAAACAGAGGAGAACCACCTATACAATGTATTCGAGAACAACAGATACTCAAAAAAACAGTCCACAGATTCCTCAAGAACAAACCACGACAAGCAGACCAAACACAGCCAGAAACCCTAATCACCTTAACATACATCAAAGAAGTTTCAGACATGGCAGCCAGACTACTAAGACCCCTCTGAATCCTAGAAGCACACAGACCCACCTGCACTCTCAAACAAAAACTAACAAACTTAAAAGACCCAGAACAACCCATAGACAAAACCAACGTCATCGACAAAATTCCATGCAAGGACTGCCACAAACACTACGTAAGACAACAGAAAGAAAGTTAGCCACCAGGATATACGAACACCAGCTAGCCAGAAAAAGACACGACCTTCTCTCCCTCGTATCCCTACACACGGATTAAAAATACCAATTTCTACTGGGACAACACATTGATCCTGGGACAGGCTAAGCAAAGACACGCCAGAGAATTCCTGGAGACCTGGCACTCCAACCACAACGCCATAAACAAACACATAGATCTAGATGCCATCTATCAAACCCTCAGAAAACGAACAGGAAATGACATCACCACAAACCCCAGGAACCCCATCGAGGAGAAAGATATAAATAGAAAGCAGGAGACAACAGCTTTGCTTCACTTGGAGGTCGCCACTGATGATGATGTGACCTAGCCAAGTAATGATATGTCTGGATATCAAACTTACAGCTCAGCAAGCAAACCGACACACTACATTTGAAATTATTTTTCATGTTTATGTTGCATGAATCTGCGGTTATTGATCCACTGTTTAGTTTCACTCCCTATAGGTAACATGCTGATATCTCTAGTTGTTCATAGTTCAACGTGATGCATCCAGTGTGTGCATAACGAGAGGGAGCTTGCTTCCCACATCTTGCGTTTATCTGTGCCTTATGTCCACATTCATCAATGGCGAGAGCAAGGGGCGAGGGTGATACCAATTTGCAAGTCTCTCCATGCCCATGCACGGCACCCACATCGGCAATTCTCCACTGTGTATTTACAGCTAGTTCTCAGTGCCCATACACCCACGCCCTACCCCTTTGAAATATCTCCATTATTTTGTGCAGTCTCGCTGTGCTGTTCTCACCAGGATGAATTACTTCTACTCAACCTCCTCCAGATTTCATCTGACAAAACATTCATTAAGAATCCCTTTGCATAAACATGCACTTCGCAGCTCTCGGTATTTGATTTTCCTGGATGTCTTTCATACGAAAAAACGGTCACAGCAACTTGACTTGAAAAAGAAAACCACGCTGCTTTTCATTATCCCAATGCAACCTACATTTCAATACAGTTTAGTCAACAGGCTCAAACTATTCTTTGAAAGTTTGTAACAGCTTCGATGCATATAAACTGACCATTGGAGTTCCAATTTCAATACGACAGCTGTGAACACCTGAAAACAGCACCACTGAAATGCCGTTGATGACAGCAACGAGAGTGGAATTCGAGCACAATAGATTAGCAGTCCATCGCCTTAACCTCTCGGCCACCTCGTCACAGATGCAGGAAAAGCTATGACCATATGAATAATTGAATTGCGTAAGTTATGCAGAGCAGCAGAGATTTCTCCCCGGTGTTGGTGAAATGATAAATAACACAGTAAGGTTCCAAGACTATGGTCTGACCCCTAGGTTTTTGGGCAAGTACACTCCCACTGTCACACTATGCACACAGTGATCTGAACAAAAATAAGAAAATGAATATGTAACAAGGTCTGTTGAATTCTGTGAAGATTTGAAGTCAACGGAATGAAGAACCTGAGACAGCAGGAGGTTTTCTTTCAATAAAGAGTTGGATAGAGCTCTTAAGGATAGTGGAATCAAGGGTCATGGGGATAAGGCAGGAACAGGATACAAATTGAGGATGTTCAGCCATGATCATAATGAATGGTGGTGCTGGCTCAAAGGGCAGAATGGCCTACTCCTGCACCTGCTGTCTATTGTCTATTAAATTGCCTGTGAGGAATTGTTTTCCAGACTGGAGGAGAGTGCACAGTGCTGAATGTCATTATTAGGAGCACCGAACTTCCGCTCAGATGTTTTTGACACGCACTTGTGTACAGAACAGACAATTTCAAAATCCAAAATAAGGCTAAACTGACAATTGAACTCAACAATGCTAAAAACTTGATCTGTATCATTTTCCTGGGCCGTGCGACACCAAGTCACTGTATGATCACAGCAACACAGTGAGCAAGTGTCAGAAGGAAAATGAGTGCAGTGGCAGAGCGCATACTGGGAGCAGCAGGTGACACACGGGGAAGTGCATTTCCCACAACAGGAACACTTCCCAAACAGCGGAATGCGGTGGAAGAATTGAGAGGGGGTTTACACTTTGAAATTTGATGCCAGAGACACAATGGAGACCTGTCATTGAGTTTGTTCAAGATGAAGATTTTAAGATTTCGACAGATGCAAAACAAAATAGAAAGCTCATGGGTTAGTGAAGGCAAAAGATGAAATTGTACATTCCATCAATCTATGCATATTTACAATGAGTACCTCACCACGTTCCTCACGCGGGGACAGAACCACTGAAGATGATCATATGGATTTAGTAAAGGGAGGTCATGCCTGACAAACCTGTTGGAATTTTTTGAAGAGGTAACAAGTAGGTTAGACCAGGGGAACCCAGTGGATGTGGTCTATCTGGACTTTCAAAAGGCCTTTGATAAGGTGCCACACGGGAGGCTGCTGAGCAAGGTGAGGGCCCATGGTGTTCGAGGTGAGCTGCTGGGATGGATTGAGGATTGGCTATCTAACAGAAGGCAGAGAGTTGGGATAAAAGGTTCTTTTTCAGGATGGCAGCCGGTGACGAGCGGTGTCCCGCAGGGTTCGGTGCTGGGGCCACAGCTGTTTGCATTATAATTTAATGATTTGGATGAGGGAACCGGGGGAATTCTAGCGAAGTTTGCCGATGATACGAAGTTAGGTGGACAGGCAGGTAGTACTGAAGAAGTGGGGAGGCTACAGAAGGATCTAGACAGGTTGGGAGAGTGGTCCAGGAAATGGCTGATGGAATTTAACGTGAGCAAGTGCGAGGTCTTGCACTTTGGCAAAAAGAATAAAAGCATGGACTACTTTCTAAATGGTGAGAAACTTAATAAAGCCAAAGCACAAAGGGATCTGGGAGTGCTAGTCGAGGATTCTCTAAAGGTAAACATGCAGGTTGAGTCTGTGATTAAGAAAGCGAATGCAATGTTGTCTCTTATCTCAAGAGGGTTGGAATATAAAAGCAGAGATGTACTACGAAGACTTTATAAAGCTCTGGTTAGGCCCCATTTGGAGTACTGTGTCCAGTTTTGGTCCCCACACCTCAGGAAGGACATACTGGCACTGGAACTTGTCCAGCAGAGGTTCACACGGATGATCCCTGGAATGACAGGTCTAGCATATGAGGAACGGCTGAGGAGACTGGGATTGTATTCGTTGGAGTTTAGAAGATTAAGGTGAGATCTAATAGAGACGTACAAAATAATACATGGCTTTGAAAAGGTGGATGCTAGAAAATTGTTTCTGTTAGGCGAGGAGACTAGGACCCGTGGACACAGCCTTAGAATTAGAGGGGGTCATTTCAGAACGGAAATGCAGAGACATTTCTTCAGCCAGAGAGTGGTGGGCCTGTGGAATTCATTGCCACGAAGTGCAGTGGAAGCCGGGACGCTAAATGTCTTCAAGGCCGAGATTGATAGGTTCTTGTTGTCTAGAGGAATTAAGGGCTACGGGGAGAACGCTGGCATGTGGAGCTGAAATGCGCATCAGCCATGATTGAATGGCGGAGTGGACTTGATGGGCCGAATGGCCTTACTTCCACTCCTATGTCTTATGGTCTTATGGTCTTATATAATCCCCGTTACTAGCCATGGAATCAGAGAAACTCGGTTTTCCAAACGTTAAGGTAAAACCAGGAATGTGGAGATAAGCATTAATGTGTTGCTCATGTGCTGAAGGTGACCAGTGCACGGTATCTCTGTTTCAGTATAGTGGGGTGTGCTGTGCCGAAGCTTTCAGTTTGAGCCTCACATGGAGCAGCTTCAATTTATCGTCGGGTTGAGGGATACAGACAGAAGTTGATATTGAGCAAAGCCAAGTTTATGGGAAAATACCCGTGTTTGTGGATTCAGAAGCGACCTTTTCTGGGTAATGACTTTTTGATCAACAAACATACTGCAAGTATCTAAAACGTGAAGAGACATATGTGGAGAGAGAGCCGAAGGTGATTTTTCAGCAGATGGATAACGTTTCCCATGTGCACTGCGTTAAATTCCGGGAAAATAGATGTTGAACTGGTTTCATGTTACACAGTTTGTTACAAAATCACAAAGGTTGTTGCAATAATAAAAACAGAAATCACATAGGACCGTTTGAATATTGTATTGAACTGAATTTTGGTCTGAGCATATTTTATCTTCAATGACGTGCTGCAGAGAAGTACAGAGGGTTAACAATACAAAAGGACAGAGTCTTCTTGCTGGATTTCTTGGGTGGAGGTAAGAATGTACGAAATGTACATAACATCATGTGAATGTGGTCAAATCTTTAAAGTAGGTGTTGCCTCTCCAAGTGACGATTCAATTCCTAGTCATTAGGATATCACTTCCGTCTGCAGTTATTTTAGGACATCAGCTCCATTTACAGAGTTTCACCTTGAATAATACGCCACACCTTACCAATCCATGAACTTGTTATACTCAGTCTTATTCAGTTGTACGTGTTCATGAAATATCTTTGTGTCTGAAGTCAACAAATTCGAAATTGTTACGCAACCACATTGACTTTCACTCAATGGTAAATTCTCTCCTTGTACGTTTGTTCGTGTATCTTTTAAAACACTTTGAAGTCAGCTTCTACGTTTTATTTCTGGAAAGTCGTTAACGATTTAAATAACTCTATTGAGTGGAAGGAACTCTCATCCAAACTTTTCTTAATCATTCACTAATGGTTTTCAAGCTCTAACTAAAGTTATTGATTCCCTGGAAAGACGGACTTTAGCGAATTTATTCATTCAAAACTTTTCATTTTAGAAGAACAAATAAGAATGCGGAATACAGGGTTAATGGTAGGGTTCTTAGTCAGGTGGAGGAACAGAGGGATCTTGGGGTCTATGTACATAGATCTTTGAAGGTTGCCACTCAGGTGGATAGAGTTTGTAAGAAGGCCTATGGAGTATTATCGTTCATTAGCAGAGGGATTGAATTCAAGAGTCGTGAAGTGATGTTGCAGCTGTACAGGACTTTGGTTAGGCTACAGTTGGAGTACTGTGTGCAGTTCTGGTCGCCTCACTTTAGGAAGGATGTGGAAGCTTTGGAGAGGGTGCAGAGGAGATTTACCAGGATGTTGCCTGGAATGGAGAATAGGTGGTATGAGAATAGGTTGAAGTTCTTGGCCTTTTCTTCTTGGAACGGCGAAGGATGAGGGGTGACTTGATGGAGGTTTATAAGATGATCAGGGGAATAGATAGAGTAGACAGTCAGAAACCTTTTTCCCCGGGTACAACAGAGTGTTACAAGGGGACATAAATTTAAGGTGAAGTGTGGAAGGTATAGGGGAGATGTCAGGGGTGGGTTCTTTACCCAGAGAGTGGGGGGGGGGCATGGAATGCGCTGCCCGTGGGAGTGGTAGAGTCAGAATCATTGGTGACCTTTAAGCGGCATTTGGATGGGTACATGGATGGGTGCTTAATCTAGGTTAGAAGTTCGGCACAACATCGTGGGCCGAAGGGCCTGTTCTGTGCTGTATTTTTCTATGTTCTATGTTCTATGCTGTTTGTGCTGGTATAGGTGGAGGGAGTTTTGAGGTGTCTGGAATGAGTCAGTCGACAGTTTTGAATCCATATAGTATTATTAGTTGCTGAATTCAATACTGAGAGTGGTAATGCCTGAGCCTTATTTGGAGACAGAGCGTGAACCTTGTTCGGGGTTAGGTGCTATAACAGATATACAGCGAGTGTGTGGGAGCAGAGAGTATATGGTAAGTCTTATCCTAACAGAGAGAGGAGGATATTGTTGCTTGTCCAGTATTGTGGGATATTTCTCCAGATCATCTCAGCGTCGAGGTGAGCCTCCCTGAATGTCTTGCCCAGGTCTACCACTAATAACGACACAGACCTGTCCCTCAGCTTCCACAGAATCAGTTTAGGTAGAATTTACAGATAGCAAGAAGAAGCAAATATTGGTGTGTTATATATCGAACCCAAAACGATCGCAGAAAATCGGAGCATCACATGCTCTGGAAATTAGATAGACAAGTATTGTGGATACCGCCGTCTTATTGAATGGTTAACAGCGTTAACTAAGTGACTGCTGAAGCTGTGAAAAAATACGTTCCATAAGTGTATATGATTTGGGTTGAAGAGTATGTTGTGAAGTAAACTAGAGAGCAGGTTATTTCGGATTTGATGTTGTGTGGTCAGAAGGACGAATTATTAACCTTGGTCTGAAGCAGCATTTAAGGAATAATGCCATTTATAAGGTAAAGTTTACAAGGTGTCTGCATACAGTTTAGAATGCTTAAATATTCCAGTCAAATATCATGGAAGACTGGAGGCTAGAGTGTCAAGATATCTTCAGTAAATTGGGAAAGTACAATATAACATTCAGTGGGAGACAAGCAATGGTTGTTCGAGTCACAGAGGCAGACAGCACGGAGACAGGCCCTTCAGCCCAAACTGGTCCATTGCAACCAAAATGCCCATTCACGCTAAACCCATTTCCCTGCCATTGTCCCGTATCTTTCTAATCCTTTACTATCCATGTATTTGTTCAAATGCGTTTTAAATATTGTTAATGTATCCGCCTCAACCACTTCTCAATCCATGTGCAACAGCCCCTGTGTTAAAAAGTTGTTCCTCAAGTTCCCTTTAATTCTGTCCCCTCTGACCTTAAACTGATGCCCTCTAATCTGTGATTGCCCAACCCTGGGAAAAAAGACTGGGTGCATTCACTCTATCCATGCCTGACATGATCTTATAAACTTCAATATGATCCTCCCTCAGCCTCATGCATACAAAAGTAAAAAGTCCTAGCTTGTCGAACCTCTTTCTGTAACTCGGACCATTGAGACCTTGGCAATATCCTTGTAAATGGTTTCTGCACTCTTTCCAGTTTAATAACATCATTTCTATAGCAAAGTGAGCAAAACTGAACATAACGTTACCAATAAGGCCTGACTAGCATCCTGTATAACTGCATCATAACTCTCTAATTTCGATACTCAGTGATATAAACCGATTAAAGCCAGTGTGCCAAAAGCTTTCTTCACTGTCTACATCTGAATCAACTTCCAGAGAATCATGCATCTGAATTCCAAGGTTCCTCTGTTCCATTACACTCCTTAGGACCCAACCATTCACCATGAAACTCGAAACTTTATTTGACTTTATAAAATACAAGAACTTACACTGATCTATATTAATATCCATTTGCCATTTCTCAGCCCACTTCTCCAGCTGATCAAAGCACTGCTGAAATTTCTGAAAATTCTGATAACCTTCTTCACTCTCCATGATGCCGCTTGTTTTAGTGCCGTCTTCAAACTTACAAATCATGCCTGTCCATTCTCATGTAATATATGTAATATGTAGTGGTGTCAGCATCAACCCCTGAGGCATTCCACTATTCACAGGCCTCCTGTCTGACCAGCATGTTTCCAGTATTAATCTCTCCTTCCTACCATCAAGGCAATTTTGTACCTAATTTGCCAGCTCCCCCTCAATTCCATGCGATCTAACCTTCCAGAGGTTCCAGAGTACCATGTGGAAACTTACAGAAGGCCTTACTGGAATCAACCTATACTACGTATACCACCCAGACCTCCTCAACGTTGCTGGTCACTTTATCAAAGAACTCCAACAAAATTGTGATTCACGATCTCTCTTGCACAAACTCCTGTGCTGAATTTGATGAAGGGCTTTTGCCAGAAACATCGATTTTTTTGCTCCTCGGATGTTGCCTGACATGCTCTGCTTTTCCAGCACCATTTTAGTCTTACTCCGAACCATACCCTGCCTTTCAAATGAATGTATATCCAGTCTCTCTAAATCTTCTAAAGTAACCTACCCACTAGATTTTAGGATTACTGGTCTTTAGTTCCCAAGTTTATCTTTGTAGCATTTCTTGAATACGGGCTCAGTATTCGCTATACTCCAGTCGTCCAGGACGGCACTCGTTGGCCAGTGATGATAGAAAAGAGTCAAACAGTGCTCCTGCAATATTTTCTCTATCCCCCTATCCTCCTGCTGTGTTCCTGAAAAAAACTGGTCAGGACCAGGTGTTTTTAGAAATACTGCAAAGTCTGAAACATACATCTATTTATTTCAGGTGCAAACACCAAAGAGTGAGAAAGTGACTCAGTGATGGTTAACATAACAAATTAGAAAATATATTAATCGTAGGAAGTGACTTCAGAAGAATTCCAGCTATTGTGAAAACCTGAGAATTCTCAGAAATTAACGATACAAAAATGGAAGTCCATGAAACTGAAAAGGAAATCAGAAAGAGATCATACCTGCTAACAAACTGGACCACAAAGACTACATCAATCTGCGATCTACATTTCAAAAGAAACAAAATAAAAGCAAAGTCAAATATGGAAATTTGTAATCGGGAGAGGACAGGTCCTTGTGCAGAACAGGGAAATAGCCAACAAAATAACCAGTTACATTGCATCTGTCTTCATGGAGGAAGATTCAGAAAATCACCCAGTAATGCCAAGTTATCGTATTGGACTCCTAGAGCTAAAGACAAACTCAATTCATATCAGTAACAAGGTAGTACTTGAACATGTAGCTGGATTGAGCATTGCTAAGTCTGCTGAAACAGATGTACTTCATATCAAAATGCCAGAAATAAATACCAATAGTAGTATTAATTGCACTGTCGATGACTGTGTTTTATTTTCCTATACATTCTGCAGAGACCGGAAACTATTGTGGATAAACTATAGATGAATGGAAGGGATCCAAACAGCTACAAAGGGAAAAAGACATAGTGTGGAGAACTGCAAACCAGTTAACTTGACATTTGTCGGGAAACTGTTGGAATCTATTACACAGGGTGACATTTTTCCTATTTAGAAATTAACAGCAACAATGGAGAGAATCAGCATACATTTCCGATAGAGAAATCATACTTGGTAAACTTCGGAATTGTTTGAAGTTGTTTCTTATAGCATAGATAATGGGGAAAGAGTAGAATTGGCATATACTGGATTTTCGGAAGGGTTTCTATAAGATTTCAGTGAGTTCGTAAATGTAATGAATGTGAAGGGTGTTTGGAGGAATATATGTAAGTGGAAAGTTAAAGTTTGGTTCGCTTTCATTTAAGGGAGCCAGAACATTGATGTAAAGACATGTTGAAACAGTTTCACAGCATGTTGGTGGGACTGTAGCTGGAGTATTGTGCAAAGTTTTGGTGACCGAATCACAGAAAGAATATACTGACCTGAGAGGAAGTGCAGTGGGCATTCTCCAGATTAATCCCCCAGATGGTGAGATTGTCTGATGAGGAATCTCGGCCTGTGTTCTCGAGAGTTTCAAAGAATGAGAGGTGGGTCACAGTGAAATTTAGGTAATTCACAAAACATTTGACAAGTTGGAAATTAACAGAACGTTTCCCTCGCTGTCTATTCCACATTCAAGGCAAATAATGGCAGGATCTGGGACAGGCCAGTTAAGACTGCAATAAGGAGGAAATTCATCATTTGGATGGGAGTGACTAATACAAGGGCATGGAAACCTACTGGTAGGAAAGATTCGGGAGAATCACCAGATATTCTACAAGTGTCTCCAGCAGAACAGAATAACGAGGGAACAGGTAGGACTCATTAGTGACTTGCCAAGTTGCAACCAAATTAAACTAAGTGTTAGGAGACAGAGGGTGGTGGTAGAGGGTTGTTTGTGTGATTGGAGGCTAGTGTCCAATGGTGCACCACGGGGATAAGTGCTGTGTCTCTTAATATTTGTGATTCGGACGTGTTGGTGTTGGATTGGGGTGGACAAAGCTAAAAATTGCATAACACCAGTTTATACTCCAAAAGGTATATTCGGTGGGACTAGCTTTTGAAGCGCTTCATCAAAGCGTGCAACCACCTGATGAAGAAGCAGCATTTTGAAAGCTCGTGCCTCCAAATAAACCTGTTGGACTACAAGCTGATGTTTTCTGATTTTAAACCTTATCATAAAGGATGCAGCTGTGAATATGGACGAGGGGTGGGGAGTGTCTTACGTAAGTTTGTGTTTGATACAAAGATTGGCCGGGTAGTTGGCAGTGAAGAGGAAGGCCTTACGTTGCAGGAAGATATAGATGGAATGGTCAGATGGGTGGATCAATGGCAGATGGAATGTAACCCTGATAACTATGAGGTGATGCACTTTGGAAGAAGGAACCCGACAGGCAAGGACTCAATGAATGGCAACACACTAGGAAGCTGAGAGGGTGCTTCTCCACACATCTCTGAATGTGGCTGGACAGGGTAACACACAATTTGATAAAGCGTATGGGAGCGTAAACATCGCCTTCACATATCGAAGCATAGATTATAAGAGCTATGTGGAACTTTCATTAGCCAAGATGGAATATTGTGTGCAATTCTGGGAGCTACATTACAGGAAGGATGTGATTGTACTGGAGGGGGTGCAGAGGAGATTCACCAGGATGTTCCCTGGGATGGAGTGTATCAGCTATGGATAGAGCCTGGATAAGCTCGAATTGTTTACTTTGGTGCAGAGAAGGCTAAGGGGGACCTGAATCAGGAGGATAAGATTACGAGGGATATGGATTGGGTGGATAGACAGCAGCTGGTCCTTTTAATCAAAGGGACACACTTTTGAAGTGAAGGGTTTGAGGCTGAGTGAGGATTTGAGGACTGTTTTTGAAGCAAAGTGTGTTTGGGTCTGGGATGCACTTGTGAGAGGGAATTGTCATGGTAACCTCAAAACCATTAGAAAATACATGGTTGTGCACTTGAAATGCCATAAGATTCACGGCGACAGGTTTTGTGTTGGAAAGTGGGGCTAATGTAGACCGTGCTGTATTTCTGATCGTACAGAGTCTGTGCTTCTGTGATTATATGGCTGTGGAAGGTCAATCATTCAGCAGCTTAAGATAGGAATTGATGGTTTTCTGAAGAATATCTTATCACACTGTATATGAGTGAACTTGTAATATCTTCTGAAAATACGCCAATGGCAAAATGAAGAGAAAAAGGTGCAGCTTCCTTACAGTCTGATACCAGATAATTGAGGACAGGTAAATAGCAGATCAATGGAGCAAATACTTCGGTTATGCCTTCACAGAAGAAGAAAAAACAAAAATAACATTTCCTCGCAATACTCGGGAACTTTAGTCTGTAGAGAAAAAGGGAATAGAATGAAATTAGTAACTAAAACATTTTAGAGAAAATATTGGACTGAAATTAATGGGCATAGGCAAAGTCAACAGAGGTTTATGAAAGAGGAATCATGTTTGGGAAAATGGCTTTTAGCAAAATTATGGAGAAGGTATCAACGCAATACGATTGGATTTTCAGAAAAAGTTTTGATAAAGACCCAAGCCTATTGTGCAAATTCGAATCCTATGGGACGGGGGCTAATATATGGTCATGGTTTTAGAATGGGAGAGTTGGCAGGAAACAGTGAGTAGGAATAAAACCATGTTTTTTGAATGGAAGGCTTGGAGGATATAACAAGGATCGAGATTTGGCATCCAACTATTCCAAATACACATCATATCTTTGGTTGAGGGGCTCAATTGCAATATTTCCAAGACTGCTGACAGCTCTAAATGATGTCAGCTTATGAGTGGATGAGGAGGATGTCAAAAAGGCTCCAAATTGATTGAGACAAGTGGAGTGACTGGGCAAATACCTGGCAGATGGAGAGCAATGGCAGAGATGAGAGGTTGTGTACATTGATGGGATCAATTGAATGGCAGCCTATCATTTGAAAAGGGATTGGTTGAAATTTGTTGATACATAAGTGAACTTAAGCTGCATTTTTGTTTATTTCTGCGCAGCATTCCGAGTCCATGTAGGGCAGTGACTTCTGAACACGGAAGTCAATACTGGGAATGGCATTGGCGCGCTGTATACAGTGTACGTAGACCCAGCAAGTAGGGAGCTGTAACATTGAAAAGAATCTGGATCTCCCTGTACACTAGTCACGGAAAGCAATATTGCAGGAGCAGAAAGCAGGTAGTGTGCGAGATAAGTGGCTATCGAGCCCCATCTACGGCACTTTTTATTTCCCTTCCCAGGAACAAAGACACGGAGGAGTCTGTCCAAAACTTTTTCATTCAACTTTGCAAAGTCGGGTGCTCTTCCCAAAGGTACACACACACAAGCATAGTAATCTCCACACATTATATACATGTATATGTGGGCTGGGTCTACTACTGCTGCCTTGACCAACGAGTGCTCGGATTCCCCACTGTTTTCCTTATTTGGGTTCTGGTGCCTGCGATTATTTTGTTATTCACTTGGCCAATCAGTGTTTGAGCTTCCCATTCTTCCCTTATATGGATGATGTTGTACAACTGTGGTTAAGGGCGGCCTCTCAACTATCGAGGAAAGCTGTTACAACTGTTTCATTCATATAAACGTGGGGGAGGTCCGGCAACAGTTTCGAGTGTCTGCTTGTGCTTACTATGAGGTAGAAAAGACTAAAAGGCAGCTAACCGTTTAAAAATTACACTACCCCCTACAAATCCCCCGTGTCTTTTCTTACGGCCTGTAATTTTTCAACCGTAAGTTTCTTCTCCAGGGCATTTAATAACTCCCGAGCTTGTTCATCAAACTGCCCTTCTCTAATACTACCACCGCCCAAGAGGGATTCACGTTGTTCCATCTCGAGATTTATTCGTTCAACCTGCCCATAGGGAACATCCTTCTTAGTAAGGGCGGTTTCGATCAGTCATTGAGTTAATCCCCGGACACAGGGAATAACGCAACACCCAAGGGCAGTGAGTACCCCTGCCACCACTATACATGAGACAAGAAAGGGAACGACCACCTACGTCCATTTACCGAACCAAGCTTCCAACCAGTCCGTGAGGCCAGAGTCGATGCCCGAGTTTTCGGCCAGTTCGTCCGCCAATGTGGTGAGTCCATCCAGGGCGCGGGTGATGGACCCATCAGGGGCTGTGTTGTTGGGGATGAAAGTGCAGCACTGAGTGCCTATCATTACACAAACACCCCCCTTCTCTGCCAACATCATATCTAAGGCCAATCTATTTTCCCACGCCATCCTACTAGTGGCGTCCAGTTGTTCTGCTATTCCTTTCACTGCATCCCGGGTATAATTAATGAACCTCTGCTGATTGTAGTAAATATAATTAATCCAATCCACGTTCTTATTGATGGTCACCCACCAGAACAGTGACGACTCAAAACCCGCCGCTATCTGGTTCCTAGCCTTGTATTCGTCAGGAACACCCCTGGGGACCCCTATGGCATCTAAATATATGTTATCATCGAAAGAGGTCTCCAAAGCTCTCTCAGTTCTTCCACTAGAACGGGGCTGCTCTTGTTTTTCGAATACCAGGGTGAATGGGATGGCCAATTGAACGATCGCACAAGTGCCCGTCCATTTTTGGGGCAGGGTCGGTCGCAGAACCCTCCCACCACAGTACCACCAGAGGTCTGCCCTAGGCACATGAATGTGGGAGTAATTCCCGCCCCCGGTAGTTTCATTGACCAGCCGAATTGATCCGCTGCACTTGTCAAATGTCCCCACATCGTCGTCCCACTGTAGTCCCGTCCGAGAGACCCAGGCCTGGTGCGTACCCGTTACCCCTGAGAATGATGGCGGGCGGGGCGCCCCCTCAGACCTGACGGGGGGAAACTTCAAACTCAAGGGTCGACAAGTGGGGTCGTTCCAGGCCTCGCGGTCCTGGTACAGCCTTATCATGCAGTCCATGGCTCGTGGGTGTTTCTCCCATCCCAGCGGGAATGGGACCACCTGAGGGTTAGGGCGGGCACTCGTGCATGCGTAGCAATCACTCTTTTTCATGCTCCTCACAGTATATTTGACCCATTCCATCCAGGCATTCGCCTCCCCGTATCCCGCTTCTATTTCAAAGGTCTTTTCCAAATCCGTCGTCTCAATTATTCTAATCTTTTCCTGCTTATCAGTGGTGGATGAGCACCCAGACTCAGCTTCAATGACCGTGATATACGTGCAGCACAGCTGCATCCCCCCCCCCCCCCTTCTGCCTGGCCCCCAACTCTAATAACCAGTATTGTTCTATTAAGGCTCGCCTCGTTCTTTTCCAAGTTCTTTATGGTCAGATAAAGCGGATTGCACTGATTCTGCCCACAATCTCGTCCAGGGGTGATGGGATCACGGACAACTGACACCATAGCCTGGACCCCGGGGGCTGGAGGCCTATTTATGCCTTCCCTACCATGCAATTGTAATACTAACATCTGACCCTGGAATCCCCTTTCTCTCTCTAGATTCTGCTTAGTTTGATTCCGTTCACTTTTAGTCCTACAGGGCACCAACTCACATAGGTCTAAGCTAAATGTCTGTGTTGATTGGTTGGCAAGCACGGAGATGGTGAACCACTGACGGTCCTCTGCTTGTTTTTTTTCCAGAGGCCAAATTGGGTAACACGCACACTATGACCCAGCCCAAGGATAATGGCATAGCAAGTTAAAAATACGATTGACCGCATTTTTTTTGCGACACCCGTAGCCCGAGGGCACAGTTCCTTTAGACTCGCCAAAGTCCGATTAGTTCTTTCTCAGGGTCTCTGTTCCTTAGATGCCTTTGTCAGAGAGGTTCGTTTGTCCTCCGTCGGTTGTGGCACTGGTCCCTTGACTCGAGTGTAATGTGTCCAGCCCTTTTCGGCCGTACGGACAGCCGTTTCTGTCGTCAAAAGTACCAGGAAGGGACCGTCCCAAGTTGGTTCGAGGGTACGTTGCTTCCAGCTTTTAATCAGGACCCACTGACCCGGCTTGACGGTGTGCACCGCAAACTCGGGGGGCGGCGTCTGTGCCAAAAGTCCCTGTTGGCGTAAACGAGATAAAGCAGACCCCAGAGCCACCACATAGTTTTGCACAAACATATCCCGAGACTCAAATACAGGAGGTTCCCCCTTCGGCCCATGGAACGGGAGGCCAAATAACATTTCGAAAGGGGAGACGCCCAAATCCCGCCTTGGCTGGGTGCGAATTTGCAATCGGGCAAGGGGTAGGCATTTGGTCCAAGGCAGGCCGATTTCACTAGTGAGCTTGGTTAGCTGCTTTTTGATGGTCTGGTTCATTCTTTCGACCTTGCCCGAGGAGGAGGGATGCCAGGGGGCGTGCAAATCCCAGTCAATCCCCATTGCTTGCACTACATTCTGGAGGACGGTCGAGGTGAAGTGGCTCCCCTGGTCAGAGTCAATAGCGCGGGGTAGCCCAAATCGTGGGATGATTTGCTCGAGTAGAATCTTGCTAACCTGAGTTGCCGTTGCCGTGGTAGTGGGGAAAGCTTCCACCCATCCTGTCAGGTGATCTACCACTACTAATAGATACTTCAGACGAACTATGGGGGGGAGCTCAGTGTAATCTACCTGAACATACTCAAACGGCCTATAGGCCGGACTCCTACCCCCTTGTCTTGCATGCTGCCGCAGCCCCCTTTTGTTAATCTTTCGACACGTTATGCAATCTCCTGTGACCTGCTTGGCTACCGTGCACAGACCAGGGTGAGCATATCGGCGCAGGAAGGCATCGCACAGTGCCTGGGCGCCCCAGTGACCCCCTTGCTGTAAACGGGCAATAATGTCCCGCGTCAACGGTCAATTTAGGAGCTGGCGGCCATCGGGTAAGGTCCACTTGCCTTCCCTATCCTTTGTACCCCACAGAGACGCGAGAAGAGTTTCTTCTTTGTCAGTAAACGTGGGCACTTCGGTAATTTCGGATATCTGTGGAATCCTTACCAGGCAGTTTATTACTTCCTTCCCCATCCGAGCCAATTTTGCCTGTTCATCTGCCAATTGATTCCCCAGGGTCTCTATTTTATGGTCTTTCTGGTGTCCTTTCACATGTACTACAGCAATCTCTTGTGGCAGCAACAAATCCTCCAAGATCATGGCTACTAGTTCCTCGTGGACCAACTCCTTTCCTCTACTATTTATCATTCCCCTCTCTTTCCACATCGTCCCAAAGGTGTGTACTACCCCAAAGGCATACTTAGAGTCAGTGTAGATTGTCCCGGCTATTCCCTTTAAATTCCTCAGAGCCCGGTGCAAGGCGTACAATTCGCACGTTTGTGCCGACCAGGCATTCGGTAGCCGTCCACTTTCCACTAATTCCCAACCAGTCTCACTAATGACTGCATAACCGTTGTGTCTCTTCCCATCTATCACTCGAGAGGACCCATCAATGTACCACCGCCTTCCTTCATGTAAGGGGGTATCCCTCAGATCTTCCCTCACTTTACTCTGGTACTCTATTATGTCTGAACAGCAGTGTTCCAGTTCCTCCTCCCCTTCCCCTTTCCAAAGAAAGTCTGCCGGGTTCTGGCAGCACCCGACTTCTATTCGGAGGTCTTCTCGGTCTAACAATATGGCTTCATATTTCAGAATTCTCGAGTCAGTCAGCCACCTCCCGGCCTTCTGATTCAGGATAGTTCTAACCTGGTGGGGAGTAGTGACTGTCAAGGGGGCCCCGAAAGTCAACTTCCTGCTTTCCTCTACCAGCTTTGCCGTGGCTGCCACCGCTTGGACACACTCCGGCCACCCTCGGGAGACTGGATCCAGAATTTTTGACAGGAAAGCCACGGGCTTCCTTTTACCCCCCCAGTCCTGGGTCAATACTCCAAGAGCGGTTCCCTTTCTGGAGTTCACAAAGAGGCGAAATGTCTTACTAAAATCCGGCAAGCTTAAAACAGGTGCGGCCATCAATTTTCCTTTTAGGATTTCAATTAACTTTTTCTCCTCCTCCTCCCATTTTATTCTGTTGGGTGCCTCCTCAATGAGTTTTAGGTACAAGTCTTTAGTAAGGGGGGCATAGTCGTCTATCCATAACCGACAATAGCCTAAGAGTCCCAAGAACTTCCGCAACTCCCTCTTGGTTGTTGGGAGGCCTAGTTCGATTATTTCCCGCACTCTTTCCGGACTTATTCGTTTCTGTCCCTGGCTTATCAAGTGTCCTAGGTACTTAACCTCTTTCTCGACATATTGGAGCTTATTCTGACTCACTCTTAACCCCTTCTCAGCTAGGTAATTTAACAGGGCATTAGTCCCAAGTAGGACGTCCTCCTCCGCCGGTCCAGATAAAAGGAGATCGTCCACGTATTGTATAAGCTTAAGGGCCGGGGACAAGGTTAGTCCCTCCAATAATTGTTCCAGAATCTGCCCGAACAGAGTCGGGGACTCAGTGAATCCTTGGGGGAGTACGGTCCACCTGTACTGTTGTTTTCTGCCAGTATCAGGATCCTCCCATTCAAAAGCAAAAAGATCCCTACTGTCCTGGTCCAGGGGACACGCCCAGAAGGCATCCTTTAAGTCTATAACACTAAACCAGCCGTGGTCCGGGGGGATTCGCCCCAGAATAGTGTATGGGTTCGGTACCACAGGGTGCCGTACTTGGACAATTTTATTTACTTCCCTTAGGTCTTGGACCATTCGGTAGCTCCCATCCGACTTCTGGACCGGCAGGATGGGGGAATTGTATCGTGACATACAGGGCTCTACCAATCCATCTTTTATTAGGTCTTCCATAACTGTCTTCAGGCCCTGCCTCCCTTCCCAAGAGATGGGGTATTGGCGCACTCTGACGTCGGGACTCTGGGGCTTTAATTTTACCTCCACAGGTCGAATTGCGAGTCCCCCCCCGGTTCCCTTTGGCGACCCAAACCCTAGGGTCTATCTCTGTCAATCGGGACTCACTAAGGTATGACATGGTAACGGCTAATTCTTCCTCTTCTCCCACTTCTATTCGCAATCCGAAACGGACTATCAAATCCCGTCCCAACAACCCATAGGGAAGATGGGGGAGGTGAAGGAGTTCCACCTGGAGTTCCTCCTCCTCCAGCCGCAAGGGTTGTGGTTCGAATATTTTCGCATTAAAAACCCCACCCTTAACTCCTGAAATGTTTAATGTTTTAGCTTGGAAGCCAACCCCCCTCGGATGGAGGGGAATTGAGGACCTGCCAGCGCCTGTGTCAACTAAGAAGGTAACATCTTGTCTAAATGGGCCCACCCGTAAATTTACCAGGGGTTCTTGGTCGGCCCGTGTTCCGATCCTCCCCTGACTTCCCTAATCCATTTGTTCACACTCCATTTCATACATCCCTTCTCTTTCCCTTTTAAACTCGGGACAATCCCTTTTGAAGTGTCCCAGTTTCCCGCAATGGTAACATCCGGCCTTCTGAGGGCGCTCAATTACATAAGATCCTCCTCTCTCACTTCTGCCCCGTCTCGCTTCTCTCCCTCTCCAACTTTTCTTCGACGTTCCTCTTTCCACCCCAGAATCTCCCTCCCCCATTCCGGTGGACTTACAAGCTTCCCGTACGGCTGCCACCATCATTTTTGTCTTATGTTTCTCCCTTATTACATCCCTCTGAACGTACACCTTCTGTGCTTTCCGTAATAATTCTGCAACATCCTTTTCAGCCCAATCCTCCACTTTCTGTAATTTCTTCTGAATATCAGGCCATGACTTAGTCACAAAGTGCACCTTAAGCATGCTCTTGCCTATTTCCCCATCGGGGTCTAAACCTGAATACTTTCGCATGGACTCCCGCAAACGGTCTAAAAACTCACTCGGGGATTCATCCTTTTTCTGTCCAACTTCAAATGCTTTTGCTAAATTCCGCTGTTTGGGCACGCAGGTTTGGATCCCCCTGATTATAAGGCTTCTGAGGTCTGTCATATTGGCCCGTCCCCCCGCGTCGTTATGATCCCACCGGGGGTCCTCTAAGGGGTACTTCTGCTCTCCACGCTGAGGGCCGTCCTGATGCTCCCTATCCCAAATGGCCATTGCACTATTCCGGATCATAACAATTTCATTGTAATTGAATAGTATTCTCATCATGGCCTGCAGTTCAGCCCATGTGTATATACTGGGCCCCAGAAATTGGTCCAGTTGTATTCCCACACTGACGGGGTCGTCCAGTAGACAGGGTAGTTCATTACGGAGTTGCCGGATATCCCCAGAATTTAAAGGTTGTACTACGAACCCGGTCCGTTCATTCCCAAACGGCACCTCTCGTAAGGGGTTCAGCTGTTCAATATTGTCACTCCTCCCAGCTCTCAATCCCTCTTCTCGACCTCTCCGCATCTCGAGTCGGACTGATTTCCTAGTGCCTGGGGTGAGTTCTGTGCCCCCTCCTGTGCCCCCCCAGCAGTCCCTTCCTCACTGGTCGTAGCCTGCTGAGACTCGGAATTATCCGTCGCAGGAGGGAGGTCCGCGCTGGACGCCTGGTCGTGCGCGGGTGGTATATACGGGGGCGGGGAAGACGGTGGCAAACCGTCGGTGAGGATGTCCCAAGACTTCTGGGGCTTCCTCGGGTCTGTTTGGGGAATCAGAGGATAGAGACGCGTGGGACTCTCGCCGTCGCCCGCCAACCAGGCGGCGGCATATTTGCTCTCCTCTGGGTCAAACGGTTGTTTTCTGTTAACATATACATTTAGGATTTGACACACCCAGTCTTCATCAGACCCATACTCGGGCCAAACTACCGAGGGGGCGCGGATAGGTTCTTTGGTCCATATAAAACAACAATATTTTATCATGGTCTCTTTCTTTAAGTCCTTCGTTCTACTACTGTCCGTCCATAGACTTAACTTCCGACCTAATGGACTATCGGGGGGTATTTCTTTCCCATTTGCAGTCTTCCCTGACTTTTCCTTAGTAAATCTAGAAGTCTGATTTCCCATGGTTTATCTTCGGTCCTGGTCTTAAACGCCCAAAGCGTTTTCACAGATGACCGTCAAAACCACAATTTCCCGTGGTTTATCTTCAGTCCTGGTCTTAAACGCCCAAAGCGTTTTCACAGATGACCGTCAAAACCACGCGGCCAACAAGGAAGAACAAAAGAATCTCTTACCTTGATCCGTGCACGGAGTTGTCTGGCCTTTTTAAATGTGTGTACCCCCGTGTATAGTCACTGACCGGTCGTCCCAGCACTCGTCCGTGTGTTCCTTTTCCAGGATTCAAAATTATTTTTAAATGAGCCGGGTCACATCCTCTCTTGGCCGACGGCCAACGGACCAAGCCGATCAGTGAGAAGTATAAATATATACTAGACGCGTCTTTGTTGTAATCAGGCTTGATCCGTGAGCCGAAGAGACAGCCCCCCCCCCGGCAATAAATATTTCATCCCGGACGAGCCCCCAATTGTGCGAGATAAGTGGCTATCCAGCCCCATCCACGGCACTTTTTATTTCCCTTCCCAGGAACAAAGACACGGAGGAGTCTGTCCAAAACTTTTTCATTCAACTTTGCAAAGTCGCGTGCTGTTCCCAAAGGTACACACACACAAGCATAGTAATCTCCACACATTATATACATGTATATGTGGGCTGGGTCTACTACTGCTGCCTTGACCAACGAGTGCTCGGATTCCCCACTGTTTTCCTTATTTGGGTTCTGGTGCCTGCGATTATTTTATTATTCACTTGGCCAATCAGTGTTTGAGCTTCCCATTCTTCCCTTATATGGATGATGTTGTACAACTGTGGTTAAGGGCGGCCTCTCAACTATCGAGGAAAGCTGTTACAACTGTTTCATTCATATAAACGTGGGGGAGGTCCGGCAACAGTTTCGAGTGTCTGCTTGTGTTTACTATGAGGTAGAAAAGACTAAAAGGCAGCTAACCGTCTACCCCCTACATGCTTGTGTTTACTATGAGGTAGAAAAGACTAAAAGGCAGCTAACCGTTTAAAAATTACACTACCCCCTACATATTGAAGGAAAATCTGTGTCCATGACATTGCTGTAGCTATAATAATGGTGGTAAACAGCTGGAAAAATGCTCGTGCTGTTGTTAGACAATGCTTGCACTGAGCATGTGAATTACCCTGGATGTTCCCAGAGATGGCTTGGATGCTGTAGGTGGAGAAAGGGCTGAAACTCCATGAGATGATTCTGGTTTGTGATTTCGCCACTTACTGAGTCTAGTGAAAGGAACAAACCAGCAACTGCCATTGCTTATTGCTTCAGAATATATCAGAGCATTCCTGGCTGCCAACGCATAGAATCATGAAACGAATTAAAGGCCTATCACATCTTGCCAGCAAGTGCACATCCAAAGGCTTTGTAAATGTTTGTGAGGTTACCTCCCTCAACGACCCTCCTAGACAATGCATTCCAGATTCATACCACCCTCTCAGTGCGAAACACATTCCACAAATCCTCTCTCAAATCCCTGCCTTTCACTTCAAAAATGTGTTCCTTTGTTTTTGTCCCTTTGACTAAGAGAAACAGCTTCTGTTTATTCAACTTCTCCATACCCCTATACTCCAGTATACCTGTAGCAGATTCCCTCCTCAACCTTTCCTGCTGCAAATAAAAAACGAGCAAATGTAGCCCTCCCCATTCATAGTTTGAGTACTCACTTGTCTTATGACTTCTGACATGCATCATCCCACATTTATTAGTGTTACATTTCATTGGCCATTGATCTGGATATCTGAATAATCTATTTATATTCTCTTGATTGTGAGCCACTCAGCTCAGCTTTGTGTCATCCACAACATTGCTCGCATTCCACTTCACCACACCCCCACCCCCCATTTTCAACATGCTCACCATCGTCATCTATGAATATCACAAACAAACCGTGGTTTCATTCCTGTTTCCCAGATGTTATTCAGAGGAAAATTTGAGAATTCCAGTCTCTGTTTTTTCTTATTTTGATCAATTTACAGAGTGATTTGGTTAACATCCTTTATGAGGAAGCCAGAAATAACATTTTTGACACAGAGTTGAATTCATCTTTTACACTTCGCATGTTTTATTCATAAAGCTTGTAAATAATTTAGGATGAACTAGGTTTTGGCATCGTGCGCAGGAACATTAACCTTTTGGAGGCACTGCAATAGCCAGAGCTGGAGACATTTTTCATCTGCAGGATGGACACAGACTAATTCATTGTTTGTTTAAATCAGCTAGTGTGATGAGGATAAATACTCAATTCAATTCTATGTTATGGACAAACTGAAGGAGATCAAATCATGTTCTCATGTCTACCTTGAATTGGAAGCAAATACATACTGTAAAGAAAAATCAAAAATGTTGAAACACCACACAAGACAAGAAAAAAAAATCCTCTGCACGTGATACAGAAAGATAGAGTACATGTATCATCTTAACAAGAATCAAGTGAGAGAAAAGAAAGAACATGAAATCTTTTCTTAATTTTGAATGGAAACCTGATCTCGATTTTCCTGAACAGTGATGTTTTCGCACCCAGTCCCGCTTCACCAAAAACAAGACTTTCCTTGTCACTAAAACTTCATCCGTCATTCTTCCTCCTTCGTCCTACTCTTTCCTCACACTCCTACTTCCCTTGCACTACCCCTTCTGCTGCTACATGCTCTTCCACTGATGAGTTCCCTTTACACCCTCCTTCTGTCACTCCCACAGTAAGTTACACCAATTCCCCAATTACTCCCACTTCATCTGACAATCGCATTCCCTTTTTGCTTTCCAACTGGGATGATGGGAGCCGCTGACTTCTGTTCTGCTATTGATCATCACTGAATGTTGAGATTGGGATGATCAATGTGCAATCGGATCAGACAATAGTGTGTGTTTGTCACTGTCTGATGCACCGTGAACAGGATGGTTTTGTTCCCCACAGTCCAGAGTAGAGTATCTTTCTGTCTCTGTGTCACAGTGCATAACCAAACAGCCTCATCACAAATAGGATGAACCTTTCCTCAAAATCAGAAGTCCATGCATCAGTTTTCCCTTAAACATTATAAGTACAGTGAGCACATTGTTCAAACAAGCCGTGTTTTACACTTTTGCTTTTTATTTTTTTAACAGTTTACCTCTTTTGAGGTGAGATCAGTGTACCTTCTCTTGCATCAAAGTAGTATTTGATTCATGTGGCATCACGGACCCTGAGTAAACAGGGGTCAATGGGAATTGGAGGAAATTCTCTCCTGGTAATTTCCTCACTGAACGATGACACCTTCCCCAGAGCTTTTGAGAATGACAAATAAACTCTGCCCTTGCTAATACCTTGCAAAACCATGGATGACCTTGTCCTGTTGATAACATCCACATTTATTATGTTTTCACAGTTTTGTCTAAAATCTCAGAAAAGTAAGACTTTGCTGATTGAGTGTCACTCCAATGAAATCAGGGCATTACAATAAGATTACGTTCATTTTCATTCAGTTACTTCCTGAGGACTGATCATGTGATTGCAGTGCCAGTGATATCAACATTTTAACTGTGCAAAAGCATCACATCTCATTGGCTCAAGCTGCACCACTCCCCAATTCTATTTCTTTATCCTGCTCATTCGCCATGCTCATCAGATATATGAGGCACACAAGAAGCAATAACACAGAGATGCCTATGACCCCTTGGAACCTGACTCCCCACCCGTGCCTTGCACTCTGACTGCATCCCCTCCCCCAAATGCACCTCCTGTTGTATCTTCACCTTCCCTCCTACCCTTCCACACTCTGATGTTGAATGTTCTGTACTTAACAATGGTCTCAGCGTTATCCCGCTGTGCCCCGACTTTAATGAATTTCGGGTATGGCATGACGTTGAACTCTTCTCCCACCATCTTCTCCTCGGTGCCCATTTCTTTGGGCAAAGATTCAGTTCCCTGTTCCACAGACTCTTCGAATAGCTCCAATACTCTTCCTCCACCTGGACCTCTCCCTCTGCTGTTTGCTTGAACTCAATCTGTTCATTGGGAATGTTCGATGTGACATTGATTGTCTTAATTTATCTGCATCCCCTCACCCAATCCAACAAATCACCCTCTGAACAGGCTGTACGCCGTGTGCTTTGCTCCAACCCTGACTTTGTTATTTAGCCTATGCTGGTAAGGGTGATGCTGCTGTAGTCTGGTGGACTGACCTCTACATTGCAGAGACTGACGGCCAGCTCTCAGTTATCTCCTCATATCACCTGCTGGACCATGACCCGACCATGGCACATCAGGCCATTGTATCAACTATGATAATTGACCACATTTCATCTGGTCATTCACACCGTACTTGCCCCCACCTAACGGTCCCCAAGCTGATGGTCCTCTGATAGCAGAGCTCACTTCTATCTCCTCCTGAAAATCCACAAACAGAACTGCCCTGGCAGACCCATTGCTTCAGTCTACCCTGCCACACAGAGGGGGTGGATGGGTACACAAGTGGGCTCCAGTTATACCTGTTTCTTCAAGGGGTACATAGACAATTCCCTGTTCCACTTCTGTTCCAGACCCATCCACAACTATTTCTCCAATGCATAGATTATACCATCGATTCTGCTTCTCTCTCTTGTCCTGAATTAGAAAAAAAAAATCGATTTTACTTCCAATTTACATCCCTCCCTCACTTTCACCTCATCTTTATCTGATTCATCTCTTCCTTTCCTCGACATCTCTGTTTCCATTTCTGGGGATCGACAGGCCACTAATATCCAGTATTAACCAACTGACTCCCACAGCTACCTGGAGTATACACCCTTACAACCCGGTTTCTTGCTAATACTCCATTCCATTCCACCAATTTTTCTGTCTCCACCGCATTGCTTCTGATGATGTCTATTTCCAAAATTTCCACTTTCTTCCTCAACTGAGAATTTGCCAGCACTGTTCTCGAGAGGGCCCTCAACCAGGTCTGACCTACGTCTTACATTTCTATTCTCACCATCTCTCTATCCTCCTGCAACAGCGAGAGAAATCGTCTTGTCCTAGTCTACCATCCCATCAGCACTAACATGAAGTGGATCATCAGCCGCCATTTCCCCCACCTCCAGCAAGGTGCCATCACCAGATACGTATTTCCCTCCTCTCCCTTGTCCGCCTTCTGGAGGGACCAGGACACCCTGGTTCACTCTTTATTCACTCCCATTACCCCACCCTCACCCCCACCACAGGCCCACTTCACTTGCCCCTGCAGAAAGTGTAACATGTTCGCACTTCTGTCCTCCTTTCTCACTATCCAAGGGCCCAACCACACCGTACCGATGAAGCAGCACCTTTCTGACATTTCCCACAATTAGTCTACAAGATTCGCTTCTCACAATGTGGTCTTCTCTACACTGGGGAAACTAACGGTAGCCTGGGTGACAGCTTCACTGAACATCCAAAGTGTACCTATACAAATGATCCTGAGCTTCCAGTAGCCTGCCATTTTAATACCGCATCCTGTTCCCTGGCCAATATCTCTGTGTCAGGCTTGCTGCAGTGTTCCAGGAAAGGTCTATGCAAACTGGAAGAACAACGCCTCATTTACCGTGTGAGGACCCTACAGCCCTTCAGACTCAAAATCAAGTTCAATTATTTTCGGCCCTGAACTCCCCAATGTCCTCGCCCCCGACCAATAATACACCAGGCCTAGTTCTCACATCGCCTTCCATTACACACCCTCTATGTTTAGCCACTAACAATCTCCATTAACAGCTGTCCAGCCCCTTCTGCATATCAACCAACATTTTCCGAGCTCCCATCAGTTCTGATGAAGCATCACTGAACCTGAAACGTTAACTGTGATTTCTCTTCACGTATGCTGCCTGACCTACTGAGCTTTTGAAGCAACTTCTGTTTTGGTTTCAACATTTTCATGGCACGTTTTCACAATCCAATACGTCATCAATATTTAGAGCCTTGTCAAACATAGGAACTTTGTAATTTCTCATTTAATGTCTATAACAAATTACTCGAGATCCAAGTGAGACAGGGGCTTTGCTGTTAACGTTCAGATCAGACAATTTGCCGCAGTTCAGAAAGAAAAAGAAATCGAAAGGGCTGGAGCAAAACTCAGCAAATCTGGCAGAATTTGTGCAGAGATGCATAGAATTAACCTTCGACTTTTCAGAAATGTCACATCATAATCAATATGTTAACTCTGTTTCTTTCTGCAGATATTTCTTCATGTTTTTATTTCGTTTCTCCACCATTTTCAGTTTGTATCTCATGTTTGCATATCATTATATCTCATGTTCCTTGACAGATCCATGTGCTGACCTTGGTTATATTTGGACACTGTGGTCCTATTACAGTTGGTGTGTCTGTGACACGTGTCTTAAGGCCGAAATCTGTTTCTTGTATAAGATTCAAAGAGAAAAAAAACATGTTTCTGGATATCCTGTAAATCTCAGAAAACCACTGTATTAAAACACTTTTCATTGCAACTGAACTCCATGATATAATAAGAATCGATTTTTGATGATGGAACAGTCTGTGTCCTTTATTGAACAAGCTTGTCTTGCACCGCCCCCCCCCCCCCCCCCCACCCCCAATAGGCTTTCAATACATATCACAGAATTATTACAGCAAAGGTTGAGGAAACAACCCATTGTCTCTTCCAGCTTAGAATGAGCTGTATCTCTTACTGTTATTCTGCATACTGGCAACTGAAAGCATTCTATTCTTGTGATATGGTAACTGCTCTGCCCAGGACTATAAGAAACTACAGACGGTTGTGTGCACAGCACAGAACATCACGGAAGGCAATCTTCTATCCATATATACTTCTTATTGTCACCGAAAGGCTGATAACATAAAAAACTCTCTCCCAAACCGGTAATGATCTCCGACAACCTCTTCCAACAGGATGAAGATAGAGAGGCTTGAATACATGGACCAGCATACTCAGGAACACTTTCTTCCCTACAGTAATTCGACTGACGAATTGACATCTCTAACTTCAAATAATACTAGTCTTGCTAATAGCGATCTTGTTTTGCACATCTCCTGTGCAGCTGTAACCTTATATGCCTCACTCTGTTCAAGTACCTCATGAGCTGTGTTTTTTTGTCTACTATCATGTCCTGCACTACTCACCAAACAAAGCTTTCCATTGTACATTTGACTAAAATAAATCAAATTAAATCAAATAAAACACGTGGACTACAGTGGCTCACAGTCTTCTCAAGAGCAGCTAGAAAAGTGAAGTAATGCTGGCCCAGCCAGTGATAACCATATCCCATTAACGAATGTAAGAAGATGACCACCGTTTAGGGCAGAGAGACAGGGAGATAAAATCGCTTTAAACATTGTCTTTGACATATACAGGTTTCCCTTTATTGAACAAGCTTGTCTACCCCCCTCCATAGGCTTTCAATACATATCACAGAATTATTACAGCAAAGGTTGAGGAAACAACCCATTGTCTCTTCCAGCTTAGAATGAGCTGTATCTCTACTGTTATTCTGCATACTGGCAACTGAAAGCATTCTATTCGTGTGACATGTTAACTGCTCTGCGATTTTAAGTACAGTATTCTTTCATAAGCCGATATGGTGTAAAGTGAAGAAGCATTCATTTGTATGGGAAAAATTTCGGCAATCTTCGTCAAAGTGAAAATCCTCTTTGGATTTGTTTTGATTAGCGAAAACATGTCCGAATGTTGGTCATTTGGAAAGGGAAGCGGGGAAAAGCGAACTTTTGAAAAGCACGATTTACATGGGCATGTCATCAGCGAACTTGCAGCTGGCGTTGTTTGGAATTTGTCAACACAGCCGCGTGTGGACAGGGAGTACAGTAGGGGGCTGAGGGACACAGCCGTGTGTGTACAGGAAGTACAGTGGGGGGCTGAGGATGCATCCTTGGGGTATCCAGTGTTGAGTGTGATTGTGGTCAAGGTGCAGATGCTTCTCTTCAAAGATTGTGATCTGTGGGTCTGAAACCGGGGGATCAAGTTGCAGAGGGTGGAGCCGCGACTAAGGTCACGGAATTTTGAGATCAGTCTGGAGGGGATAACGATATTGAAGGTGGAGCTGTAGTCAGTGAGCAGGAGTCTTGTGTAAGTGTCCTTGTGGTCAAGATGTCCCAGGGATGAGTGCAGGGATCGGGGTATGGCATCCGTTCTGGACCTGTTACATCAGTAGGCAAATTATAAGGGATCAGGTCAGGCTGGGAGACTGGAGCTGATGTGGGACATAACCAGCCTTTCAAATCACTCCATGTTTATTGAGGTCAGAGCCACTGGGCAGTAGTCATTAAGGCACGTTAGATGTGCTTTCTCACTTACGAGGATGATGGTGGTCTTCTTGAAGCGGGTTGGGACTTCAACTTGTAAGACGGAGAAGCTGTATTTGCATATGAATACCTCTATCAGTTGGTCCTCATAGGGTCTGAGTACACAGCCGGGAACATCGTCCAGGTCTATCGCTTCCCTTGCCTTGACTCTCAGGAAGACTGATCATGTCAGCAGCGGTGACAGCGAGCACAGATACATCCGAGGCTGTCGGGGCATGTATCAGCCAGGCAGTCACACAGTCATTCATCATAGACATTCCTTCCCCCACCTCCCACCATCGTCATCAACACACAGTTTGTCCAGACAGAATGCTATCAATAGACTGGGATTGTGCGCCATAATGAAGTAAGCTCACCACAAAAAGGGGCAGGGTGTGCTTCTACTGAGAGTCAATCTAGCAGGGAGTGAAGACTTTGCAGGTGTAATTCCACTCAAGCCATTGCTTCAACATGAATGGAGTCAAGCACCTTGAGTGTTGTGCCTTGCAGATGGTGGACAGTCCTTAGGGAGCCAGGAAATGTATTATACATGGACAAACTGGAAAAAGGACCTGAAGGCAGCTTTGCTAAGTTTGAAGATGATGCCGTGATGGTTTGCTGGGAAGATGATATTGAGGAAGTGGGGAGGGTGCAGAAAGACTTGGACAGTTTTGGACTGTGGGAAAACATGTGGCTGATGGAACACACTATGGAATCGTGTGAGATTATTCACTTTGATAGGCGGAATAGTGGCAGACACTGTGTTATAATAGGATCCGTTCAATCTGAAGCACAAAAGGATTTTGAAGCACTCGTCGTCCCTTATGGTTAATATGCAGGTTCAGTTGACAGTTACGAAAGCAAATGCAATGTTCGCATTCATTTCAAGAGAACAAGAATACAAGAGAGGAGACATACTGTTGAGAATGTAATGGGCAATGGTCAGACAGCATTTGGCATAATTTGAACTGCTGAGGGATGACGGCTTGTCATATGAGCGGCAGTGAGTGGACTCGATGGAACTTAGAAGAATGGCGGGTGGGGGGCATCTGATTGAAAGTGATCGATTACTGCAAAGATTGATACCGCCAGTGTGTAGAACATATTTCCACGAGACAGAGAGACAATGCTTAAACAGCACTGTGCAGAATTGTAAGTCTCTGATCTGCTCTTGTGTTTATAAGTTGATTTGTCTTCACGTTCTGGTCAGTGGTAACCCCTGTGATATAGACGGTGGGAGGATTCAGTGTAACCAGTAGTCCATTAATCTGTTGAATGTAAGCTACTATCTGTGAGTCTTACCTGGCGGGAGTACATTGTCTCTACTATGATTGTCATTTGTAATCTGGTCATTTTGAAGGATTGAGCCTGTTACACCAGTATTGTTTATTTTAACTAAAAAGGTGCAATGTATGTATCACAGCACTCAGCAACAATATGTCATCGAATATGGGACACTTTTCCAATAACAGAAAATGTCTAAAATATTCAAGATTAGAAACATTGTTTTCCTGTTCGTGTTCTAATCAGATAATCTGTCCCATCGAGATGCTCAACTTGGAACTATTTGTTTAAAAAAAAAATTTTTGGATGTGGGCATCACTGGATGGGCCCAGCATTTCTTGCCCGTCTCGAGTTGCCCTTGAGAAGGTGGTGGTGAGCTACCTTCTCGAACTGGTGCAATCTATGTGCTGTGCGTTGACCCACTCGTGATTAAGGAGGCAATTCTAGCGTTTTGAAACAGCAAGAGGGAAGGAACTGCGATATATTTCCAAATCAGGATGTTGGCTGGTTTGGAGGGGAATTTGAAGTTGATGGTGTTCCCAAAAGTCTACTGCCCTTGTCATTCTGCATAGAAGTGTTCGTGAGATTGGAAGGAGTTCTCTGAGGATCTTTGTGGAATTTCTGCATTGTGTCTCGTAGATAGTACGCACTGCTGTTCCTGAGCGACCATGGTGAAGGGAGTGAATGCTTGTGGATGTGATGCAAATCAAATGGGCTGCTTTGTCCTGAATGGTGTCAAGCTTCTTTAGTGTTATTAGGGCTGCAATCAGTCAGGCAAGTGAGGATTACTACATCTCATTCCTGACTTGTGCCTTGTAAATGTTGGACAGGCTTTGGGAAGTCAGAAGGTGAGTTAATCATGCAGTATTCCTAGCCTCTGATCCGATCTTTTCTGTGGCGAGTCCAGTTGAGCTTATGGTCAATAATAACCCCCAGGTTTTTGATAGTGGGGAAATTTAGCTATGATAATGCTGCTGAAGAACAAGTGGTTATGTTGTTTCTTATTCATGATGGTCATGGTCTGGATTTGTGTGGCAGGAATGTTACTTGCAACTTGTCAGCCCAAGCCTGGATAATCCCCACTCCCGACCTTATGATGGAAGGAAGGTCATTGTTGAAGCTGCTGAAAATGTTTGGACCTCGAACGTTATCCTAAGGGACTACTGCAGAGATGTTCTGGAGCTGAGATGACTGACCTCCAACAACAATGACCATCTTCCTATCTGTCAGGTCTGACTCCAATAATGCAGTGTTGGCCTGCGATACCGTTTTTGCTTGGGGTCCTTTATGTCACATTTGGCAGAATGCAGCCTTGATATCAAGGGCTGGAATTCAGTTCCTTTTTCTATGTTTGAACCAAGGCTGTGATGAGGTCAGGAGCTGAGTGACCCTGATGGAACACAGAATGGACGTCCCTGAGCAGGAGCTGCTTGATAACACTGTTGATGACAACTTCCATCACATTACTGATGATGGAGAGTAGACTGATGAGGCGGTATTGGGTCGGGTTGACTTTGTCCTGCGTTTTATGTACAGAATATACTTGAGCAGTTTTCCCCATTGTCTGTTTGTAACCGTATTGGAACAGCTTGTCTAGGGAAGCGGGAAGTTCTGGAGTACAAGTCGTCAGGACTATTGTCGGCATGTTATCAGGGTTATAGCCTTTGCAGTATTCAGTACCTTTAACCGTTTCTTGATATCAGTCAATCGAATTTGCTGAAGACTGCTATCTGTAATGATGGGGACCACGGGAGGAGGCCGAAATGGATAATCCACTCAAAACTTCTGACTGAAGATTGCTGCGAAAGCTTCAGCCTTAACTTTTGCACTGATGTTCTGGGATCTTCCATCATTGAGGATGGGGATAGTTGTGGAGACTCCTACTCCAGTGAGTTGTTTGATCATCCACCACCATCCATGATCAGATTAGGAGGACTGCAGAGCTTAAATCGGATGGATTCATTGTGGGATAGCTCAGTTCTGTCTGTCCCTTGCTGTTTAAGTTATTTGGCATGCAAGTATTTCTGTTTGGAAGCTTCAGCAGATTAACATTTTATTTATGGATATTCCTGGTTCTGCTCGTGGCATGCCCTCCTGCACTCTCCATTGAACCAGAGTTGATCCTCTGCCTTGATGATCATGGTTGAGTGCGGGGATATGATGGGTCGTGACATTACAGTTTGTGCTGGAGTACAGTGCTGCTGCTTTTAATGATCCACAGTGTCTTATGGATGCTCGTCTTGAGTTGCTAGATCTCTTCGAAGTCTGTGCCATTTAGCATGGTGTTAGTGCCACACAACACAATAGAATTTATTCTGAACCTGACCACGAGACTTTTACCGATACTGTCACGGACAGATACGTCTGTAGTTGGTAGATCGGTAAGGATGTGGTCATGTATGATTTTGTTCCCCTCCTTTTCTTTCCCTCACCACCTGCTGCAGACCCAATCTAGTAGCTGTGTCCTTTAGGACCCGACCAGCGTGATCAATAGTACTGCTGCCAATCCATTCGACTTTGAAATCTCCCAGCCAGAATACGCTTAGTGCCCTTGCCTCAGTCAGTGCTTTCTCCAAGTGTTGTTTAACATAGAGGAGCACTGATTCAGATGAGGGATGACGTTACGTGGTAATCAGTAAGAGAATTCTTTGTCCATGTTTAATCTGAAGCCATGGGACTTCATTAGATCTGGAGTCAATTCGGGAGACTCCCAGAGCAACTACCTATCGACTATATCTCACTGAGATGCCCCTCTGCTGGATCGGTCCTGCCTTTGGGGCAGGACATATCCAGGGATGGTGATGGTGGTGGCTGGGTTATTGTTGTAAGGTATGATTCCGTGAGTATGACTATGTCAGGCTGTTGCTTGAATAGCCTGTTAGGCAGTTGTCCCAGGTTTGGCACTACCCCTTAGATGATAGTAAGGAAGACTTTGGAGGTTCTATAGTGATGTTTCTAATGTTGACTTTTCCAGTGCATAGTTTGATGCCAGGTGGTCCAGCCTGTTTCATTTCTTTGAGACGTTGTAACCATTGGTACAAGTGAATGACTCACTGGACCATTTCAGGGAGCGATTGGGAGTCAATGACGTTGCTTTGGTCTGGATTTGCATGTCAGCCAGTCCAGGTGAGGATAGAAGATTCCTTCATTGAAGGATATTCGTGATCCAGATGGATGTTTCTAAAAATCGGCAATGATTTTATTTTCATAGGTAGATTCATAATTCCAGGGATATTTTAAAATTATTGAATGGAATTCCCACCATCTGCAGTGGCGGGATTAGAACCTGGGTCCAAAGAACAGGAGCTGATTGTTTGGATTGATAATCTATCGGTAACACCATGAGGCCCATTTGGAACCACATGCTGTACTCAACTGCTATTTCTTGTGTTGTCCTGTTTTTCATTCATTGATTATGTTATTCTGGAATTTCATCCATCATTAAATCCTGATTGAAATACACAGTCATGAACGTTGTCTCGACTGCTTGAATTTCATTCAATCTGTTTGGTTTGAAAAGATATTTCAAGGCAGCTGCACATCAGAAAAGAACAGGAAGTAAGAATGGCTGACTGTGCACTGTACCTGTCACCGGACCAGCATGTCTGGGTATGTCAGTTAGTCTGATCTTCGAGTAGGATAAAAGATTGGCAGGACGTCAAGAGTCGAAGGGTCTGCAATGTGCTCTACTGTTCTGTGTTTTATGTTACACCCAGCCTGTGGATTCTTATCAATTGTTGAATGTGTGAGAGAGTGATATGTGTAAGATCAGGAAGGTAGGGAGGGGCGTTAGCCCAAAACTTCCAGTCATGTTGTTCATTGTTCCACTCAACTGAATGCCAGTATGTGCGGTGTGCTACATCAGGCAGGCTCCGCCAAGTTCAGTTATTAACGTGATTCTTGACTTGTCATTTGCTGCTCTTTTCTTCAGATACAATCTGTTGGGTGACCCATGTATTAATCAGATGTTTGCTAAGTTGAGTGAATTAGGCTAAAATAAGACATCAACTATGATTATTCAACTGAACTATAATCTCTGAAAAGAATTAGGTTGATTCTATATTTATGGATCAAAAATATAAACTCCTTTCAAGATTTTCTAACACAGAAATAAAGAATGTACATTTTATTTTGTATCGAACAAACAACATGGATGTAACTCTTTTGGTGATCAGAATTACACACACAATGTCAGGATTCAAAACAATGCATTGTCACTCCAACATTTTGAAAGCGGTTGGCTTCTGAATGATTACATGTGCAGGGTGAGCAAACAATTGAATAATCAAATAGAATTAATGTTCTTATACATTTATACATAATCAATCAGTTTAATTTCTCACTGAAATGTACAAGCTTCAGCTATTTGCCAGCGAATTAGAAATGGCTATAATTCAACTTGCACTGTGAATATTCAACTAAATAAATTATTTGTGTTATCAAATGTTAGTGAAAAATAATTTGAAAATGTTTAATTTTTAGTAAAAATGTTATTTAATTTGAAATGCAGACAGTGAACAAAAATGATAAACATATTATCGTGTGAGTGAAAAGTCAGACCTTTTCAAAGGGACTTGTGCCAAAGCAATGACAGATTTGTTTTCGTAATTGGAATTCAACATTTAAAATATTCATGTTCTGATCAATAATTAGACTATATAATGAAGATGGTCTTGCAATACTTGCATTTTAAATGCTTATGCTGCACTAAATAATCAGATATGCGTGAGCATTTAGAATGGGAAATAATCATATACTGACTTTTATTCACATCAGACACATGATAGAGTGTGTGTATCAGCTCCAGGAATGTCTCCAAAGCCCCTTTCATTTGTCAGCCCTATCTCTGCAGCCTGTTAAATTCATATTTCCAAATGCAGATGCAGATCTCTTTTTCATCTTCATCCACAACTCTCCCAGGCTTTTCATTCCAAATCCTAACAACTCTCTCAATAAAGAAGTTTTTCCTTATCTCAAACCTGGTTCTTTTGTTAACAATCTTGGAATTAGAACTCCTTGATGCTGTAATGCCAACAAACGGAAACAGAGTTTTCCTGTTTTACACTACAACTTTATTTCATACTTTTGAGCACCGCAATAAGTTCACATATTTGTCTCTTCTCCTCCAGGAAGAATAAGCCTTGCAAGAACTGTAACAAGCACTACATTGGAAAATCAGGCAGAAAACTAGCCACCTGGAAACATGAACAACAGCTATCCAGAAAAAAAGACATGACCCACTATCACTAGTATCCTTACATACAGATGAGGAAGTACACCATTTCACCTGGGTCCAGCTAGGACAAATCAAACAGAAACACGCACGAGAATTCCTAGAAGCAGAGCATTCCAACCGGAACTCTATCAACAAGCACATCGATTTTGATTCCATCTAATACTCTCTGAGAAAAAGAACCGGACATCAAATCACCAATACTGGAAATTATATCACTGACTCAAGGAAACCTAAACACATAAATAGCAAGTGGGACATAATACCAGCACTTCACTAGAGGCTCACTGATAATGTTCCCTAGTACAGTGATGAACCATCTGAAAATGAACTCTCCAGCTCATCGAGCAAACTGAAATCCAGAAGAAGAGCAATTTCTCTCATCCTCCCTTTAATAAAATCCTTCATTCCAGTTATCATTCCCATTATTTTAAGGTTATTTGTATTCTTCTGCAAAGTAATTTGGTGTTTGTCTGTCTGTCTTTCTGTCTTCTGAATGTGTGTGTTTTTTTTGGGGGGGGGTGGTGGGTGCGAGAGAGCGAGAGGGCGAGAGAGACAGTCGGAGAGAGAGGCAGAGACAGAGAGAGAAAACAATCCTCTATGATCTCTGGATTACTCCCCATGCCATGTGGAAAAGAGGGATGGATGAGGAAGGCAGTATAGTTTAACACATTCTGAACAAGCTCGTTCAAGGGTGGGTGTTTCAGATTGTTGGATCATTGCGATCTCTTCCAAGACAGGCGGGGACCTGTACAAAAAAGACAGGTTGTATATTAACTGGACGAGCACCAACATCCTTGTGGAGAGGTTTGATAGTGCAAGTCAGATGGATTTGAATAAACCAGGAGAGTGAGAACGAAAGCAGCAGATCAGGAACTGAGTAGAAGGTCGAGGTGAATAGGACATCAGGCACGGACAGTCTAATGACCATGCCGAGAGAAGGAATTAAAACAGTGAGTTGGGTGTTGATAAAATTATAGAGATTAGGCGCAAGTTTTTCAGGGATTAATAAATAAGGATGGAGAGTGTAGGGGATGTGAGGGAGTGAGGTGTGTGAGAGCAGAGAGACAGTGCACAAGAAACTGATAAAGTGGAAAGAGGGTGGGGTGGGGAATTCTGTGAGAAACAACTCGCAGAAAAAAAAACACAGGAAAACTTGCTGTTTGTCAAAGTGAATACCTGGGAAATATTTATTGTGCTTCAGCGAAATAACATCCTTATTGCTAGAGGTGTTTATTATAATTGAGGAAAAGCTGTGTTCAAATTATGGCTGTAACTATAATAATGGTGACAAACAGCGAGAATAGTGTCAGTGCTGTTGTTGGCCAATGCTTGCACAGACCATGTGAATTACCCTGATTTTCCCAGAGATGGCTGGGCTGATTTTGGTTGAGTAAGTGCTGAAGCTGCATGAGATGCTGCTACTTTGTAATACAGAAACTTACTGAGTACCATCAAAGGAACAAAGCAGCAAATGCCATTGCTTATTGTTTCAGAATATACCAGAGTGTTCATGGCTGCCACTGCAAAGAATCATGCAATGAAAAACAGGCTCATCACGCCTGTGCCAGCAAGTGCACATCCAAAGGCTTTTAAACGTTTGTGAGGTTTCCTGCCTCAATCACCTTCCTAGACAACACGTTCCAGATCCAGGCTACCCTCTCAGTTCGAAACACATTCCACAAATTCTCTCTCAAACCCCTCCCTTTCTCTTTCAAAGTGAGTCCCTTTGTTTTTGATCCTTTGACTAAGGAAAACAGCTGTTGTCTTTTCATCCTCTCCATACCCCTTATGCTCTTGTACATCTGTACCAGATTCCCTCCTCAACCTTCCCTGCTGCAAAGAAAAAACAAGCAAATTTAGCCCTCCTCTTTCATACTCACTTTTGAGTACTTACTTGTCTTGTTATTTCTGACTTGCATCTTCCCAATTTATCGGTGTTAAATTTCATCAGGCCATTGATCTGACTATCTGAATAATTTGTTTATATCCTCCTGTAGCCTAACACTTCCCTCCTGACTGTGATCCACCCCCAGCCCATCTTTGTGTCATCCACAACATTGATCATCATTTCACTGCTCCCCACCTCCACATTCTCACAATCGTCATTTCTGAATATCACAAACAACCAGTGATTTCCTTCCTGTTCTCCAAATGTTATTCAGAGGATTATTTGATAATTTCAGTTTCTTGCTTTCCCTATTTTGGTCAATTTATGAGTGATGTAATTAACACATTTTATGAGGGAGCCACAAATAGCATTTTTGACAGAGTTGAATTCACTTTTTACACTCTGCCCCTCTGCATGTTTTATTTATAAACCTTGTAAATAAATTAGGATAAACTGGGTTTGGCATCTTGCGCTGAAACATTAGCATTTTGCGTGGCACTGTTCTTTGTAACATTCCCTGCAATAGCCAGAGCTGACGAAATGTTTCATCTGCAGGATGGACGTGGACTCATGCATTGTTTGTTTAATTCAACGGGTGTGATGGGGATAAATATTCAATTAAATTCTATATTATGGGCAAACTGCAGAAGGTCAAGCCATATTCTCATATCCGCATTGAATTGGAAGCAAATACATACTGGAAAATAATCAAAAATATTGAACCACCACAGTAGGGGAGAAAAAAAATACATGTCGGCTGCACTTGATAGGGATATAGAAATATATAGTACATGTCCAACCTGAACAAGGACCAAGCGATAGAAGAGAAAGTACAAGAAATCCTTTCTTAATTTTGAATGGATTCCAGATCCCGATTTTCTTCAATAGTGATGGTTTCTCTTCCAATCTCACCATCCAGTCTTTTCTGCATATAAACCAACATTTTCCGTATTACCATCAGTTCTGAGGAAGGGGTACTGAACCTGAAACGGTAACTCTGATTTCTCTGCACAGATGCTCCCAGACCTACTGAGCAGTTGCAGCAACTTCTGTTTTGTTTCAACATTTTCATCGCAAGTTCTCACAATACAGTACGTCATCGATATTTAGAGCCCTGTCAAACAGAGGAACTTTAAATTTCTCATTTAATGTCCATAACAAATTAATCAAGATTCAACTGAGATAACAGCTTTGCTATTATCATTCAGATCAGACACTTTGTCACAGTTCAGAAAGAAGAAAGAAATCAAAAGAGCTGGAGCAAAACTCAGTGGATCTGGCAACATCAGAGCAGAGATGCAAAAAAAACCTTTGATTCTAATAGGACTTTTCAGAACAGTGTCACATCATATGACATACGTTAATTCTGTATGTCTCTGCAGACACTTCCTCACCTTTTTCGTTTCTCCAGCATTATCTGTTTGTTTTTCATGTTTCCATTATTTCTATATTTCATTTTTCTTGACAGGTCTACATGTTGACCTTGGTAATATTTGGACAATGTGGTCCTTTCATGGTTCTATTACAGTTGGTGTGTGTCTGTGACACCTGAATTACAGCCGAAATCTTCTTTAAAACAGAAAGTAACAAAAATGCTGAACATCGTGGAAATCTCTGGAAATCTATTTTGTTTGAAAATGCATATTAGAGGCAGCTGAACTTCTTGAAATAATAGGGATAGATTTTTGATGATGGAACACTCTGTGTCCTTCATTGAACAAGCTTGTCTCCCCAATCTCCAAAAGCTTTCAATGCATAACATAGAATTATTCCAGCATAGGTGGTGAAAACTCAGCCCATTGTCTCTTCCAGTTTGGAGTGAGCTATATTTTTACTATTATTCTCCTGTATTGTCCACGTAGCCCTGTACATTTTGTTATTAGCATCTGCTTTTAATAGTAAGCATTCTGCCAGATATGAACAACATGATCAATCTCAAACAAAAACAGACGTTGGAGGGAACGCTCAGCAGGTCTGGCTGTATCTGTGAAGAGAAATCAATGTTAATGCTTCAGGTGCAGTGACCCTACTCAATCTGTATTCCCAATGATTAAATAGTGTGCATATAAAATATAGTTTACTTTATCACATTTGAAATTATCCTGTTCAGTTCACATTGTCATTGACCATTGCATATCCCAAACATTGGCTCGTTCCTTGTTGTGAACTATATTAATTCTATCTGACGTTAAGAGTGATGATGACTGGGGAATATCATTGTACTCCCCATGCAGTCTCCACAGCCACTATCCCCATTCCGCCCGATCTACGAGGTAAATCTGACTCATTAATTCATAAGTCTTAATGAATAAGTTCACTTTTGGTTTTGGACTGAGGGAAAAAAAGGTAAAACTTACTGCTTTACAGCAAATAAAACTGCATTAAGATGTTTGTCAATTTGTATAAATTAATTACTGAAGCATATTCTATATGGAAGGTTCAACGTTTCTGGATTAGAGCAGTGAGAGGACCATTCAGAGAAGTCCACACTTCCTGTCTATGTTCAGGGCAATTGTGCCCAGTGACAGTCTGTTGGCTGGGGTTTGTTCCCGTGAAGGGGAGATCAGCTCAGTAACAACATCCTGATTGTGTTTCTTTTTTTTTGTGGAGGGGCGGAGATTCGGGGTAAGATGGTGACAGCATTGCAAGCGTACAACAGGGCAGAGTCATCTCGCCTGCGATAAGAAAACATCCATCATTCTTCCTCACAACTGACTTCACTAGAGTAATTGGTGATGGGAGGTGTGACCAATAGCCAGCGATGTCAGCATCAAGTCCAGTCCAGTCCAATTATATTGTGAACTGAATGTGCTGTATTGAAAGCTAGAACTGTTTACTCAGTGACTCCGATTGATGTCAGTCTCCATGCATTGTAACTGTGTCACTGGAGGGTTTCCCTCTCCTATTGGTGAGGGGCTTCACTCAGTGCGCTGTCCCAGCCTAGGAGCCGATGCATCAGCTCCAACAGTAACAGAGATCAGCAGCTGCAGAGACATGGAGAGGACAGGTCTGAATCTGCGAATAATTGACTGGATAATGACACAAATGGAGAGGAGGCTTTTCTTGGGTCTTTTCAACATTTTCCTCTGTCGGAAATTTCTACCTTATTGGATATTAGTGGTGCTGATTGGGCGGGGTTGAGAGTGTGTTCCTAACCTATGGTGGAGGAGTGACGCTCCGAAAGCTAGTGTGCTTCCAATTAAACCTGTTGGACTATAACATGGCGTTGTGTGGTTTTTAACTTTGTACGCCTCGGTCCAACACCGGCATCTCCAATTCATAACGTATTCTCGCTATTGTTGGTGTTCTCTACTTCTGTCCATTCATTAATCGCATAAACAATTTTGAACTTCATTGCAATTGCTGTTATCTATATTTTCCAATGGAAGAAACTTTTATCTGCAATTTCAATTGCAGTTTCTATTCATCTGAATTGTAGACCACTCCCTTACAAACATCTGAGAACAAAACTGTGCACAACCTCGAGATCCCTTTTTTGCCCTGAACTGATTTATGTCTCTTGTTCTCTCTGTCACTAACCCTATCCACTACCAGCTCACAATATCCCCAGTCTCCATCTTTGCGTCAGTGCTGTGGCTGAACAAACCATTGTCTGCACGTTGGTAAAATTCAGACTTTATGCTTCAAGCTCTCTTCTGGTCACTTTTCCAGTGACAAGTATTTCAATCATAAAATTGTTCTTGTCTCGGAGGTTACTTCGTGATTAGGACAATGTATCAGAGTAGGAATGTCGCTGGATGTAATTCAGGAGCAAAACTTATTAAACAAAAGACATTGTTTCAAGCGATTTGTTTCAAGTCCTACTACAGCTGATGGCAGAACTTAAATAAAAATGATAAGAATTGGAATAAAAGTGAATTTCACGAAAAGCAACGTAAAAACCCACATTTTGTCTGAAAACTTTCCTGTTACACTGATGACCTTCGGTAAAGAAATCTAATGTTACTACCCGGTCTGGGTTAAGTTTGACATCAGACCCATATCAATGTGCTTCACTTTCTATTGGTTTGTGGAATGGCCTCACAGTCAGGGCAATTAGTGATGAGTAACAAATGCTGCCCTTGGCAGAGATGCCGACTTCCCTCGGAATAACACATTTGAAGGTTAAACCAAATAAAGAAAAATGCTGGAGATCTGAAATTGCATAAATAGATCAGAGAGTGCTTGGAAGCTTTTCTGAACTGAAAGCAGCTGGAAAATAGTGTGAACAATGCTGGTGACAGGGAAGTCTGCTTTGAAGGGCAGGAGGAGTGAGTTGAATCGATAGAGAAAGAGAGAGATAGAAGACAAAGAGCAAACAAAGGGAATGATGATCAGCTGGGATGGAAATAAAATGTGAGAATCACCTCATTTATTTTTGACTTTTCCCACCTTCCTGAATATCTTGCCCATGCCGGTACATGTATCCCCCGCTTTTCAAATATTCGCTTTTTGCCACTCCCCTTTCTGATAAACCTCCATTACGTCCTGTTTTCACTAACCAAAAGAAATCCGAAGAGGATTTTCACTTTTAACAAGAAAAGTAAATTTTTAACGCAAAATTAATGCTACTTCACTTTATGCCATATCAGCTTATGAAAGGTTTTGTAGGAACACTCTACTTTCAGATACTGAGGGAAATCTCTATCTATCTAAGATCATGTTTAAAGCGATTTGATCCCACCTGTCTGTGTTCCCTGAGTGTCGTCATGTTCTTATATTTATTAATGGGATATAGGTATCGATGGTTGGGCAGCATTAGTTCACTTTTTTGACCGCCCTTGAGAAGACCTTGAGCCTCACGGGACACCGAGACAGAGTGAGGCAAACAAGGTGACAGCTGCACAGGAGCAGTGCAAAGCAAGAGCGACTTTAGTAAGATTAACATCATTTCAAAAGTTAGAGATGTCAATTCATCAGTCTAATTACAGTAGGGAAGAAAGTGTTCCTGATCAAACTGGTCCATGTTTTTAAGTCTCTGTATCTCCTCCCTTTTGGAAGAGGTTGTAGGAGATCATTACCAGTTCGGGAGAGATATTTTATGTTGCCAGCCTTTCACTGACAATGAGAAGCATAAATGGGTGGAAGGTTGTCCTCCATGATAGTATGGGCTGTGCACACAACCGTCTGTAGTTTCTTATGGTCCTGGGAAGAGCAGTTACCGTCACACTATTATGCACGTGAATCGAATGCTTTCAGTTGCCAGTATGCAGAGAACTGAGAGAAGGCAGTTCCAGAATATTTAGATGTAACAACTGGTTGTTAAATGGATATCTACATTCTGGTTGCTGTTTTGACAACAATTGAAATTTAACCAATAAATTTAAATTATATCTAAGATACCAAAACATAATTTAATTTATTGTATTGCCAACATCCAACCAAAGAGCCATCACATGCTTCAAAAGAATAGAGAAGTCATCACCATCACAACGAGGGAGAAAGAGATGGACACGTAGAAGGAGGGAGAGAACACAGCGAGGCAAACAGAAAGACAGTCAGTAAAACAGAGAAAGGAAACAAAACAAGAAACAAACATTCAAAAGAACAGGGAGAAGGGGAGATTGTATGTTCTGGGAAAGAAACAGAAGACAGAGAAAAGGAAAACACGGAAACAGACAGTGTGAGAGAAATAGTGAGATACAAAGCACACAGGGAGCTGGGGATGGGGTCACAGTGTGCTGGGGGTGTGCATCAGAGACAGCTGGGAGTGAGCACTGTAGTAACTGGGGGAAGGGAGGTGAGGATTTACTTTGACCTGTACCAGGATATACAGGCAAAGCATAGTAAACAATGATGTACAGAACAATGGCTACAAAATATGTTTTAGAGTCATGCAGGTTACGCTGCACAGGGCGTGAGCGAGGCGAGATCAAAAGGAACAAGATCAGCATTATCTGAGATTAGAGAGTACACTCATCAGTCTAATAACAGTCAGGAAGAAGCTGTTCCTGAACCAGCTGCTAAGTGTTATCATGGTTCTGTACATTTTAACCTGATGGAAGAGGTTGTAGGAGACCATTACTGGGGTCTGATGGGTCATTGCTAATCTTATAACAAAGAACATTCCAGCACAGAAACAGGCCATTCGGTGGTACAAGCCTGTGCCGATCCAAATCCTCTATCTTAGCCTGTCGCCTATTTTGTAAGGATCTGTAGCCCTTTGATCCCTGCCCATTCATGTATCTTTCCAGAAACATCTTAAAATAAACCGCTGATCACAGTTCTCCATTTTGAGAAACTCCCTCCCCTTACTACTCTCTGCCTCCTGTTGCCCAGCCAGTTCTTTATCCACCAGCTCGCACACCATGTGACTTCACTTTCGACATACCTCGACCATGGGGAAATATACCAAACGCCTTCCTGAAGTCCACGTACATGACATCTACAGTCCCTCCCTCATCAATCAACTTTGTCACTTCCTTAAAGAATTCGATTCATTTGGTAAGACATGACCTTCTCTGCACAAAACCATGTTGCCTAACACTGATAAGACAATTTTCATTCAATTAAGTATAATTCCACAAAGCCCCTGTCTTTGTGGAGCTTTTTACAATCTCCCTGTGACTGCATTGGGAGAATTAACTCTTTTCTGTCGACACAGTATGTTTCTATGTTTGTTTCAGGTTTCTGCCATCTGTAGTATATTTACTTTTATTTGATGGAGAATTGCTGCAAATATGACGGCTTTATTGTAAAAGTGGCACTGGTGCTCAGGCTCCCCGAGTACACGGGAATCTTGCCCAGCTACTTATGTGAGTGCATGTCCCTGATTACCTGCTCTGTCGCTCTCAATCCCTGAGTCCATCTGTCACTGCATGCAGCCTTTCATCGAGCCACACCAGGATTCCCCATACCCCATCACCTGGCACTGGATGCTCCCTACGCAAGGAATGCACAAAGACACTGGGGAATTTCTGACCCGCTAGGGATGCGGGGCAAAGAATTTGCCATTAAAAGGAACAGAATAGCTAAAATCCAATTGAACAGCAAAGCAGAGTAAACAGGCTGAATGGCAGCCATCTTTTCTGACATTTTCTGGTCCTTTGGACTAATTCTGTTTATCCTCGTCCATCTAGAAATAGAGGCTCCATATGTATACCTTGTCACACAGGTTTGGTGAAGGTGATAGATATCAGATCCTATGATCATTGCGCCTGATTCATTGGGCTCCACTTTCCTGGTAAATGAGATCACACTTAAGTTTTTATTGTCAAGATCTTGCCGGAGTTGTGCTGAAAGGATTTTTGAATTTTGGAGAGACTAGATTATGCCACGTGCCAGTGAGGTTAGAAATAAGAAGGCAGTATAGTTAAAAACATGGCCAAAGAACTGGTAGGGTAGGCAGCGCTTGCAATATGTGGATCATTGGGATTCCCGGGTCGGTAGGATATATACAAGAAGGACGGGATGCATCGGCACTGGCAGCAATCTCCAATATGTCGGTCATTGGGATTCCTGGCTGAGTATGAAATACACAAGAAGGACGGGATGGACGTGAACCGGCAGCAATCTCCTGGCAGGCAGGTTTGCTATTGTCACTCAAGAGGGTTTAAACGAGTGTGGCGGTGGGGGGCGGGGGGCGGGGGGGAGCCAGAGCAGTATGTCCACAAGCACAGTGACTGAAGAGCAGTTGGAGACTAATCCCAGTACAGCTAAGACCAACAACAAACTGGCAGTGTGGAGTGAACACAATGGGACTGGCAGTCTGAAATGTGCTGATTTTAATGTGAGCAGTATGACAGGCAAGACAGATGAGCTTGGAGCTTGGAGTTTGAATGAGTATATATAACTATGATATAAATATTACAGAGATTTGGTTGAGAGAGGGATTAGAAAACAGTCAATCCAATGGGTCCAGAGAGATTTGAAGAATGTGCATTGAGAGGCTGGACACTGTTGTTTGAACTTTAATAATTATCCAGCAGTTTATTGGAATTGGACAGTCTGTAATGCAATTACCAATAGAAGGGACAGTGAGGAAACAGAAATTGTCTGTTCGCAATATTTTCTGCTTTACTGATAGTCTTTTCTAATCTGCTATTACCAGAGAATAGATGAAGAGAATTTACATCAGGGAAACTCAAACCAAATATCAGGTCAGGATCTGATGGAGTTGGGCTGAAGTGTATTTATTTCAATGGAAGAATTATTATGGGTAAGACCGATGAACTGACAGCCAGAATCCGCGCATGGGACTACGATGTTGCAGCTTTACAGAGACTTGGTTGAGAGAGGAAAAGGACTGGCCGTTCAACATTCATTGTTTTATGCGAGATGGAGAGGAAGGTAAAAGAGGTGGACGAGGTGTTTTACTAATCAGGGAGAATGCTACATCTGTACTTGAAGAGGACATACAGGAGGGATCATCCACTGCAGCAATATGGGTAAAGCTCAAAAATAAGATGGCTGCAAGCACTGCGTTATAATAACCCCCCCCCCCCCCCCCCCCCCCCAACAGCCACGGAGGGATTGAGGAACAGATATGTACGTCGATTAAGGAAAGGTGTATTAACAAACAGAGTGGTCATAGTGAGTGACTTTAATATCTCCAATAATGACTGGGAGCCCCTTGGAGCAAGAGGCTTAGACGGGGCAGAATTTATTAACTGCAGCAGTATTTGGATAGTCCAACGAGAGGAAGAGCCATACTGGACCTCGTATTGGCTAATGAGCTTGGCCAGGTGACTGACCTTTCAGTGGGACATAATTTTAGAAAGAGTGATCACAGCTCCTTCAGATTTAAGATAGTTATGAACAGGGATAAGTCAGGACCTTGTGTGAAGCTACTGAATTGGCAGAAGGCAAATTACGTCAGTATCAGGCAGAGCTAGGCCGTGTCAATTGGGAGGAGATGCTATCAGGCAAATCTACATTGTGTATGTGGGAACTGCTTGTTAAATCCTGACAGCAAAATCATCTGGTGAACGTCCTCCTGCCTGCACGAATTTCAATCTATTTTGTTTGAACAGATATTTCAAGGCCGCTGCATATCAGACAACAGGAAGGATAAAGGATGATTGTGCACTGTGTCCATCGCAGGACCAGCTTGTCTCTCCAGGCACCTGAAGTCTTTATAGTGGTTCAGAGAGCTTCAGAATTAATAGAGCACTGAACGAGGCTATTTAGCCCATTGTACAACGACGAGCTCTCCAACATCACAATTTGAAAACAGAGAGAAGTGTGTGTGTGTGTGTGTGTGTGAGAGAGAGAGAGAGAGAGAAAGGAAGTGAAGAGAGATAAAAGGAATGGAGAGAAAACAGAGGGAAAGAGTGAGTGAGGGCAAGGGGTGTCAGACGAGTGTGAAGTTATATCAAAAGACAGCATGAGGAGAAATACACAGAAATTTCATTTAGAAACTCCCACAGACTGCAAGCCCTTTGTCTGGTCCGTACCCTGTGAGCACTATGGTGTCATCCCAGATCGTTTATCGCCAATAATATCACAGAACAGGGTTGCTGACGCTGAACAAGATCCAAAAGAACAATAGATTGGTTCCAGGGAGAAGGTGAATTAATTTAAATATTCTGGGCCAACAGGAACTTATAGTCCCTCTAGACAATGTGTGTGAGACAGGGCGAGAGAGTCTCAGTGAGGTGGATCACTGACTGGGGGGAAATCAGTACCTCAGCTGTGGGTCAGATAATGACCAATAAAGCTTGAACACCTCGTCCGTGGTTTTGTAATACACATTTCAATTCATATAGCACCACATCGTAAGTGTATTTTAACAGACTTGTCTCTTGTAGTTTTCATGTTGTGGCATGTGCATAAACGCTTGTTTCTTGTCCCAGTATTTTCTGTTGAATTTTATTGTGGTTCTGTTCGCCGAGCTGGGAATTTGTGTTGCAGTCGTTTCGTCCCCTGTCTGGGTGACATCCTCAGTGCTTGGGAGCCTCCTGTGAAGCGCTTCTGTGATCTTTCCTCCGGCATTTGTAGTGGTTTGAATCTGCCGCTTCCGATTGTCAGTTCCAGCTGTCCGTTGCAGTAGCCGGTATCTTGGTCCAGGTCGATGTGCTTATTGATTGAATCTGTGGATGAGTACCATGCCTCTAGGAATTCCCTGGCTGTTCTCTGTTTGGCTTGTCCTATAATAGTAGTGTTGTCCCAGTCGAACTCATGTTGCTTGTCATCTGCGTGTGCAGCTACTAAGGATAGCTGGTCGTGTCATTTTGTTGCTAGTTGGTGTTCATGGATGCAGATCGGTAGCTCTCTTCCTGTTTGTCCTCTGTTGTGTTTTGTGCAGTCCTTGCATGGGATTTTGTACAATACATTGGTTTTGCTCATGTTGGGTATCGGGTCCTTTGTCCTAGTGAGTTGTCTGAGAGTGGCTGTTGGTCTGTGTGCTGTTATGAGTCCTAGTGGTCGCAGTAGTCTGGCTGTCAGTTCAGAAATGTTTTTGATGTATGGTAGTGTGGCTAGTCCTTTGGGTTGTGGCATGTCCTTATACGGTTGTCTTTCCCTTAGGCATCTATTTATGAAATTGCACGTGTATCCATTTTTGTCGTATGCATTGTATAGGTGTTCTTCTTCCTATTTTTTCAGTTCTGGTGTAAGGCAGTGTTTTGTGACCCTTTTGAATAGTGTCTTGATGCAACTTCTTTTGTGCGTGTTGGGGTGGTTGATTTCGTAGTTCAGGACTTGGTCTGTGTGTGTGGCTTTCCTGTATACCTTTGTGGTGAATTCTCCATTAGGTGTTCTCTGTGCCAACACGTCTAGGATTGGGAGTTGGTTGTCCTTTTCTTCCTCTCTAGTGAATTGGATTCCTGTGAGTGTGGCGTTGATGATCTGGTGTGTGTTCTCTACTTCTGTGTTTTTTAATGATTACAAAGGTGTCATCCACATATCTGACCCCCAGTTTGGGTTGAATTTGCGGTAAGACTGTTTGTTCTAATCTTTGCATTATCGCTTCTGCCGTGAGTCCAGAGATGGGTGAGCCCATGGGTGTGCCGTTGATTTGTTCATATATTTGGTTGTTGAATGTGAAGTGTGTTGTGAGGCACAGGTCCAGTAGTTTGAGTATGCAGTCTTGGTTGATAGGTTCAACGTCCTGTTGTCTGTTCTGTATGTCCAGCAGGTTGGCTATTGTTTCTCTGGCTAGGGTTTTGTCAGTAGAGGTGAACAGATCTGTTACATCGAATGAGACCATGGTTTCTTCCTTGTCTATGTGTATATTTCTGATGATGTCCAAGAATTCTTGTGTTGACTGTACAGAGTGTCTGGATCCGCTGATCAGGTGTTTCGGTTTCTGCTGTAGTTCTTTAGCCAGTTTCTGTGATGGTGTCCCTGGTAGTCATACTATGGGTCTATGACTTCTTACATATCCTTGAAATACCCTAGACTCCTTCTCGAAGGAAAAGTGTAAATGTTTTGGAGGTGGTTCAAAGGAGGTTTACTAGACTGATAGCTGAAATGACTGAGTTGTCTCATGGAGAATGTGCGGAAAGGCTGTTCTGACAAACAGTCTTACCGCAAATTCAACCCAAACTCTGGGTCAGATATGTAGATGATACCTTTGTAATCATTAAAAACACAGAAATAGAGAACACACACCGGATCATCAACGCCACACTCACAGGAATCCGATTCACTAGAGAGGAAGAGAAGGACAACCAACTCCCATTGCTAGACGTGATGGTACAGAGAGCACCGAATGGAGAATTCACCACAAAGGTTTACAGGAAAGCTACACACACAGACCAAGTCCTGAACTACGAAATCAACCACCCCAACACACACAAAAGAAGTTGCATCAAGACACTATTCAAAAGGGTCACAACACACTGCAGCACACCAGAACTGCAAAAAGAGGAGGAAGAACACCTATACAATGTATTCGCCAAAAACGGATACCCACGCAATTTCATCAACAGATGTCTAAGGGAAAGACAACGAAACGAGGAAATGCCACAACCCAAATGATTAGCCATACTACCATACATCAAAAACATTTCTGAACTGACAGCCATACTACTGCGACCACTGGGACTCATAACAGCACACAAACCAACAGCCACTCTCAGACAACAACTCACCAGAACGAAGGACCCGATACCCAGCAGGAGCAAACCAATGTTGTGTACAAACTCCCATGCAAGGACCGCACAAAACACTACATAGGACAAACGGGAAGACAGTTATCGATCCGCATCCATGAACACCAACTAGCCATGAAACGACATGACTAGCTATCCTTAGTAGCCACACACGCAAATGACAAGCAACATGAGTTCGACTGGGACAACACTACTATTATAGGGCAAGCCAGACAGAGAACAGCCAGAGAATTCCTAGAGGCACTCATCCACAGATTCAATCAATAAGCACAACGATCTGGACCCAATATATCGACCACTGCAGCGGACAGCTGGAACTTACAACCGGAAGCGGCAGATTCAAACCACTATAAATGCCGGAGGAAACAACACAGAAGCACTTCACAGGGGGCTCCCAAGCACTGAGGATGTCACCTAGACAGGGGACGGAACGTCTGCAACACAAATTCCCAGTTCGCCGAGCATAACCACAACAACGAGCACCCGAGCTACAAATCTTCTCACAAACTTTAAACACATTTTATTACTGAGGAAGAAATAACCTGTTCTGATGGGACAGTCTTCGTCTGAACCGTGCTGGGACCAGAGTCCGAGTGAATCCTAACCAAGGATGTAGACAGAGCTTTAAACTGATTAGGAGTGTGTGTGTGCGCGGTGTGGGGGTTCCGTTATAGGGTTTAATTAGAAAAGAGGAAATGAGAGTACAGAGTTCTGGAGAGGTTATTAAAATCTCCAGCATAGACGCAAATAGGACAGAGTGCATGGAAAGTGTAAGCAATCAAACTTCAATCACACTGAACAAACAAATGGCAATAGAAGAGGGAACATTAACACAAGATTGAAGGGGTTATATCTGAATGCGAGCAGTATAAGGAATAGGGTAAATGAGCTTGTGGCATAGATTGAAATTGGTAGGTGTGACGTGATGTGCATCACAGAGAAGTGGCTGCAAGGGGATTAGGATATTCAAGGACATATATCGTATCGAAAAGATAGAGAGAGTGGATTTACATTTTTAATAAGAAATGAAATTTAATCAACAATAAGAAAGGAAGTAAGGTCAGATGGTGTAGAATCTGCATGGTAGAATTGAGGAACAACAAAGGTAAGACAACCACAGTTGGAGACTTGCACAGGCCTCCAAAGAGTCGTCAGGAGCTGGGGCACAAGAAATACCAGGAGATAGAAAAGATCTGTAGGAAAGACAAAGTTACAGTGACCATGGGGGATTTCAATATACAAGTGGAATGGGAAACCAGGTTGGTAGTGAATCGCAAGAAAATGAATTTGAGGAATACCTACGGGATGGCTTTTTGGAGCATCATGTGGTGGAACCCACTCGGGAACAGATGACACTGGATTTAATGACGCAGGCTAGACAAGGGAGCTTAAGGTGAAGGAAAACTTCAGAAGCGGTGATCAGAACATTGTTGAATTTATTCTGCAATTTGAGAGAGAAGATAGAATCAGAGTTAACAGTATTTCAGCTGAATAAAGGCAACTGGAGAGGCATAAGGGAGAAGCTGGGTAGAATTGACCGGGACAGGCGTCCAGCAGGAAAGACAGGGTAACAGCAAAGGCTGGAGATTCCATGATAATTTAGAAGACACTGCAGGAACGCAGGCTGAGTAATAGAGGTATGGTACAGGGAGGATGAGGCAACCAGGGCTGACAAGGGAAGTCAGGGATTGCATATAAGCAAAAGAGCAAGCAGAGTAAAGGGCAGTGGGGAACTGGAGAATTGAGGCCAACAGAAGGCAAGAAAAAATAAATAAGGAGGGAAGACATGAAGTATGGGGGTAAGCTAACCTGTAATATAAAGGAAACTGTAAAAGATTCTTGAGATATATAAAGTGCAAAAGAGATGTAAATGTGAATATGGACCACTGGGAAATGATGCTGGAAAGACAGTATTTGGAAGCAAAGAAATGGCTGAGGAATTTTGCATCAGTCTTCATGGTGGAATACACAAGTAATTTCCCAAGAATTGAAGAGAGTGAGAGGGCAGTCCTAAATACAGTGGCCATCACCAAGAAGAACGTGTTAGAAAACGGAATGGCCTGAATGTGGATAACTCAACTGGACCAGATGGACTACACCCCAGCCTTGTAAGGGAGATCGCTGAAGAGTTAGTGCAAGCATAAGTGGTAATCTTTCAGGAATGACTAAAATCAGGAAAGGGCCAAGTGGCTGTATAATTGCAAACATGACACCCGGTTTAATAAGGGAGTTAGGCAGAAGATGGAAAACTGCAGACTGATTAGCAAACTTGGTTGTGGGTAACATCATGGGATTCATCGTGAAGAATGGGATTTCGGAATTCTTGGAGGTCTTTGGTAAAATAGGACAGAGTCAGCATGGTTTCATCAAGGGGAGGTCATGCCTAACAAACCAGCTAGAATACATTGAGGGATTAATGTGCATATTTGATCAAGGAGAACCGATAGATGTTATCCATCTGCACGTCAAGAATCCTTTGACAAGGTGACATGCATGAGGCTATTGAGAAAGATATGGGTCCATGGTGTTAGAGGCAAGGTGGAAGTTGAAGTTTGGCTGTCTGACAGAAAGCAGAGAGTGTGGATTAAAGTGTCCTTCTCAGGATGGCAGCCAGTGACAAGTGGTGTTCCACAAGACTGAGTTTTGGGACCACAGCTTTTCACTTTGTGCATTCATTATCGGTATGAAGGAACTGAGGGCATCCTGGCCAAGCTTTCAAACAGTGCAATGATAGATAGAGGGACAGGTAGCATTGAAGAGGTGGTTCGGCTGCAGGAGGGTGCTCGAGCACATCTCCTCAACTGCCCAAAACTCTGCCCTTGAACTTCACACTTCCAATTACAACGAGTTAGAACCTCTCTGGTGCTTGCCTTCCATCCCACCAACTTCAGGCTACAACGCATCATCCTCCGCCATTTCTGCCACCAACAGTCAGACCACACCACCAGAGATATACTTCCCTCCCTACCCCTATCATCATACTGCTGTGACCATTCCCTCACAGGTCCTTCGTCAGGTCCACACAACCCCGACAAGCCATCTTCCACTCCCAACACTTTCCCTTTGCCACTACAACAGGTATGAAACCTGTGCCAGCACCTCCCTCCTCACCTCCACTCAAGGCCCTAAAGGATCCTTCAACATCAGGCAGATAACATTCTGTGCATTCAAACACCACTTCTAGTCTGTCCATTGCTGCTGGTCTCCACTACATTGGTGAGACAGGATGTCAACTTGCAGAACGGTTCAGGGAACACACTCAGACACACACATCCAAAAACCCCACTGCCCTGTGGCTGAATATTTCAACTCCCCCACTGACTCCGCCAAGGCTCTGCAGGTTTGTGGCCTCATCCACTGTCAAATTCTAGCCACCTGACGTCTGAAGGAAGAACGCATCATCTTCTGCCTTGGGACCCTTCCAACACACGGTATCAAGGACAATCTTACCAGTTTCCTCATCTCCACTCCCTCCACCTTATCCCAGATCAAACCCTCCAACTCAGAACCGCCATGTTGAGCTATCCTACCTGTCCATCTTCCTTCCCATCTAGCCACTCCACCTTCCACTCTGACCGATCACTATCACCACCCACCTTCATCTAGCTGTCGCCTTCCAAGCTACCTTCCTGCCAGAACCAGCCCCTCTCATTTATCTCTCTGGCCCCTTCCGCCCACCCCACATTCCTGATGAAGGCTTTATGCCTGAAATGTCAAATCTCCTGCTCCTCGGATGCTGCCTGACAGACTGTGCTTTTCTATGACCACACTTTTTGACTCTGATCTCCAGCATCTGCGGTCCTCACTTTCACCTGCTGAAGGACTTTTACAGGTTTGGAGAGTGAGCAAATAAGTGTCAGATGTAGTACAATGTGGAAAAGTGTGGGAAAGCATTTTGCCAGGATGAATAGAGGCATAGACTATTTTATAAATAGCAAGCAAATTCAGAACTCTCAAGTACAAAAAGACTCGGGCGTTCTAGTCCAGGAGTCTTGAAAGGTAAAGTTGCAGGTTGTCAGTAGTTAGGAAGGCAAATACAATGAGGGCATTTATTTCAAGAAGGCTTAAATATAAAAGCAGGGATGTACTCCTAAGGCTCTACAAGGCTTTGGTCAGGCTACATTTGGATTATTGTGCGCAGTTTTGGGTCCCATACCTCAGGAAGGATGTACTGGTCTTGGAGCGTTTTCAGACGAGATTCACAAGAATGGTGCCAGGAATAAAAAGCTTAACATATGAAGAATATTTGAGAGCTCTGGGTCTGTATTTGATAGAGTTTAGAAAGATGTTAGGAGGTCTAATTGAAACTTACAGAATACTACAAGTCCTGGGACAGAGTGGATTTTGGGAAGATATATCCAATGGTAGGAGAGACTAGTTCCAGAAGGGACAGAGTAAAGAGAAGACCTTTCCAAACAGAGATAAAGAGAAACATCTCCAGCCAGAGAGCGGTGAATCTATGGAATTCACTGCCACAAAGGGCTGTCGAGTCAGATCATTGAGAATATTTAAGAGTGAGACAGATAAGTTCTTGACTGTAAAGTGGATTAAGGGTTACAGGTAGAAAGCGGGAGAATGGGGTTGAGAAGCTTAACAGCCATCATTGAATGGCATAGCAGGCTCAATGGGCCGAATGGACAAATTTCTGCTCCAATGTCTTCTGGCTGTATGGTTAATATTGGCTCTCCTCATTTCTCATTGGAGCTGTATCCTGGAATTTGATCTTCAAATGATTTACAAAGAGTAACGTTTCACTACTGATGACTGGGAAGTATCATGTTCCCTCACTCCAGTCTCAGCAGCCATCTCCCCAATATCATAATCACACTGCAATTGAAATCCAATGGTAAATAATTACAGTTGATTGACATCGATAACATTAACAGCATGACCCTCACCTGCCCTCACTGATCCTCGAATAACCATCTGAATTATGTGACACGTCATATTCTCTGTTAACATATCCATGTCAGTTGTCCGTTATCGCTCATGTTATCGTAGGCACATTTTCCTGTCAGATTCTGGACTAGAAAAGTTCTCTCCATATTTTACTGATATTATTATCAGTGATCAGTAGTTACAGACTGTGTGTTTCCGTTTATAAACGGAGAAACTTGTTTATGTTTTGACAATCCTTTGTCATTACTTCCATATCCAAGGCAGACTGAATGATTGCACGCAATCAATCTACCATCTCCAATATTCCGTTCCTCAGGCACTCCCACATATCGCATGCCAAATTTATAAATTTTAAACGTTCTTTAGAATTTTAATACAATCAATGTTAAATTGAAAGGGGTTAACTGGAGCTATTTGTTCAGTGACTGCGATTAATGTCAATCTCCATGGATCCTAATTATCCCAGTGGAGCGTTTCCATCATTGAATGATAAATGGGCTCTTTTCAGCATGTTTTCCCTTAGTATGAGTAGAAGCATCACTGACAGTACTAACAGGGATCATCAGCTCGAGAAAGAGGGAGAGTAGAGATCAGAATCTGAGAACATTAGACTGGAACGTTAGACTAATGGTTCAGAATGTGAGGACCTTCGATTTAAATGTTCTAATAGTGAATCAGAATCTAAGATCAGTAAATTGGAATGGTACAACAATGGATCAGACTCTGAGATCATTAGGCTTGTATGTTTCAACAATCTATCAGAATTTGAGAATATTAGACTGGAATATTACAATAACAGACAGGAGTTTATCCTCGGGTCTTTACTATCTTTCTCGGCCTTGGATATCATTAACATCACGGATCCAGGATCTCCTTTGGATTATTCAAGGTGGTTACTATCCCATCCTCGCTATAGTTGGTGTTCCTGGTAAGTCATTATATTTCTCTACTAAACTGGGTTGAACTGAATTTCTGCTCATGATATATAAAATTTGGAAAGTGCAAGACAATGTTTTCAGTTACAAGCAAAACCTCCTTTCCTTATATTAATCAGTATCAAACTACTATTTCTAAATTACTCACTGATATGCAAGAAAGAACCAGACTGTTCTCAAACTCCATAATCCATTTTGTCCTTCACAGATTTACATCTCCATCTTGTCCCCACTCACCAATCCTGTCCAATACCACCGTCATGATATCCCAGTCTCGTCTCAGTCTCATTGGAACTTCTGAATAAACCATAATTTGTGCCTTTGTTTAATCCAGATGCAACAGTTTCAAGTTCCTTCTAACCACATGTCCGTCACTAAAAATTTGCTCTTGAGGATGTTTAACTTGTTCTCTGTACAAACGGGACGACAGTTTATGGTGTTCAAGACTCATACTCTAGAGCCACAGAATAATACTCTGTTGATATCTCATGAATGAAATTAAAAGCAACTATTTTCATTTGCCATAAAAGCCCATCTGCTTGCCTCAAGTCCTTAAGCGAAGTCAATGAATTCATCTTCCCTAGTCAGGTTTCAGTGTGACTTCTGTGATGAACATGTGGGTGTTCTGCACCTTTTACAGAATTAAAAGCCAGCAATAACTACCTGACAGCACCAAGTCTTCTGAAAAATAGATTTAATGTAACAATTGGTTGAACGTCTCGATTAGCTTATTTTCTCAAGACATAAACAAATTCAGCCAAATAGTTTAAATTATAACCCAAAATGCCCACCTCCAATCAAGTGTGAATTTAGTACATTGATAATCTTAAAAGCCAATGACACATTCCAATGGTTTGGGGGGTACAAGACCGCGGGAAGTTGACAGTTGAGAGGAGGACTGCCAAGTTACCAGCATGCAAAGACTGCCTGAAAATTAGCTCTCCTCTCTGTAACTTTATTGATTAGTAACTGGTAAAAGCAGAATCTCAAAGAAGAAAAGAAGACAGGAATATGGAGAAGAACCGAAAGCTTCTTGGTTTTGAGATAAGAAGTTTTGTTTTGTAAATCTTAATTAAGAGTCTAATCGGACTAGTATAGTCGGGGGTTGGGGTGGGGGGTGGGGGGAGATAAAATATAACTTAGAGGAAGAAGCTGTAAATATTCGTTCGTCTATTATTCCCTATTATACTTTAAGAAATAAAGTTGTTAATTCTTACTTCAAACAGTTTTGGACTCAAGATTTATCATGGATTACTGCAGTGGATAAATCTTTTCCCTGTTGCTGTTTTTACATTAAGCAGGAGAATGTATCCTGTGTTGTAACACTACAATCCCACAGGAATGTGCTTTTCTCTTTACTGTCCTGTGGAACCGCTGAACCAAACATTCAGTTCAAGATCGGCATAACATGCAGCCCTGACCAGGGCTGCAAACATCCTGTGAGAGAAGAAGAGAAGTAAAGATAGCTCCCTTCCTCTGCCTGTTTCCCGTATTCCTATAGCTCATTTCTGTTCAGGTAGGTGATCATCCCCTATTTTAGGTGTTCAATATCATTGAAATTCTCCCCGAGAGTGATGCACATCTCCATACGCATCTCTGGTGTTGGCTTTATTGATGCTGACGTACAGATGTAAGGAACTTATCCATTCCATGTCAGTCATAGTAGAGAGAAGGAATGGCTTTTTGTGGCACAGGAAAGAAATGTCGATGTCTAAGTGAGAGATAAGGATTATTGCAATCATCCCTGAGAGTGTTGTTGAGGCAGTATTTGGGGTACTCTGGATAGACTTTCTCTCAAGTTTCACCAGACTAATTCCTGAGGTGATGGCACCATGAGCAGTGAGTGAAACTCTGTGACAGAATAAGAGATTATTGTATTGAACCTGAAGGGGGATGGACAGTCACTCATGATGTTCTAAACAGGCACTGATACGATGATAAATTCCATGGCTTTTATTAACTCGGGTTAAATGGTTGTCAATAGGTTAAGAGCCTCAGAGGACGTTCCCCTCAGCCCACCCCCACTCCATATGTTGATTGAGAGAGACAGAGGGTCAGTCTTTGATTAAATTCTCCCCACATGAATACAGTGCATTTAGTGTGTGATCCTGCATTAAACGTCATGTTATCCACAATCCCGCCAACAGCCACAATACCTTCATTATAAAACAGTTAACTATTCCCCCAGCTTCTGACGTCCATGGAGAACTTGGGTCTGTGTCTCAGAGATGGAAGATGCCTCTCTGAGACTTGAGACAAAGCATCTGGCTACCTTCCTCACTGCCAGCAAACCACGTCAAAGTGTCATGCGTCCCACAGGTAATGGAGCCATGAAGAACATCGTGGATCCGTCTCAGAGTGCATTCTCTGCTCCATTGATTTGTCAGGTTGGAGCATCAGTGACACCCTCCTGTTCCTAAATAAGTGTCTTGAGGTGCTGAATGGCCTCCTCCAGGTCCCATGGAACAGGTTCATGGGTCTGACGTGGCTCTACCTGCCCTTGTTTAACAACTTGATGTAGTAATCAGATCTCTTCTCTTCCTGTGGAACAGGCAGGAGGATTGAATCGGCTATTCCTCTCTTTGTTCAGTCGTTTCGATGGGTTGAATGGCTTCTTCATATCCGTTTCTAATGTGCCTGAGATGCTGAATGAGTTGTTCATTTAACTGTGGAAATGTAGAGTGTCTGGCCTTGCTGTTACATGAATGTTACCGACACTTTAACAGCACAAGCCTGAATGCTGTCTGGGACTTACTGCACATGGACACAGACTAGTCCAGGAGCTGAGGTGCGACACCTTGTTCTGACTATTGGGTGATCTTCAGTGACCAGCCCCGTTTCTGATCTTATGATGAGGAAAGACAGTGATGAACCAGCTGAAAATGTTTGTTTTGAGGCAGCTACCCTGAGGATCTCCTGCAGAGATGTCCCAGGACTGACAAGAGTGTTGGTCACCGACCACAAACATTTTCCTTTGTGCTCTGAGAGACCCCAACCAGTGGGGAGGGTACATCTGATTCACAGTAAGCTCAAATCAGTAGGTGGTCCTGATGCCATCCTCATTCAAATACTGCCTTATTATCAAGGCCATTCACTCTTTCCTGAACCCCTGTGTTCACCTCTTGTTCATATCAATAGATGATGGTGTCTGTGTTAGGAGTGTTTTCCTCTCATACAGGGTAATCAATGCCAGGAATTATCTGGGCTATATAGTGAGGGGAGTTACATCACGGAAAGTATTGAAAGAGGTAGTACATGAATTTTTGAACTGTCAAAGAGCTAAAGGGTGTGAAGAATTGGACATTAAAGACCGGTTATTGCTAACAGGAGGTCGGCCATGATGGTATACAATGGGTTGATCGTCCGAGTCACCTAATCTTGCTTCTTATGTTCTCATATTCTGTAATTACAAAATTAATAATTGTAATTTTCCTTAACGTTCTGTTATTGAATGTTGCAGTAACAGAGAATAAAGTATTTTGTGAGTCATCTCAGCGTGAGGTATGGGGGCTGTATTCACAGTGAATCTGGGTCTCCAACATGACCAACAAATGAAGCACAAGTTGCAGAGAGGAGACACTCTGTAAAGGGACCAGAGGTGTCTTTCGAAACCAGCCTAGTTTTCCAAATAACATTTTCCAACCCACACCAAACCGTGTGTGACAGTCTTGAGGGATTGAATGATATCCTGTGTTACGGTGGACCAGGTATTTGGAGCAGGCGGCCTCCATCTGTTAATATCAGGAGCTGTGAGGAGCTGAATAGAACATAGGGACATAGGACTGAGCGGCAGGAGTGGGCTATTAGACACTTTGTCACCGCTCCACCACTCACAAATTCCATGGGTGATGTGAATGTGGTGACAGCAGCATTTTTCTGTCTGTATGCCATTTTCCTGCATTCACTTGTCTGTCAAATGTCACCAAATATAACTTTGAATAAATGCAAGCATCCAGGCACCACAAACTGCTGGGGAAGGGAATTTCCACTTGAACAGCCCTTTGAAAACTTCTCATTTGTGTTTCAACCAATGTTGGAAGGTCACTCCGTCCTTTTCCAGTCCCACTCCTCCACTGGTTACACCAATCTTAAATGCAACCAGTTTTGTGATGTGACCAATGATGTAGGTCTTAGAGTAGGTCATTTTCTAGAAAAGCGTGAGACACAGAAGGTTGAACTCATAACAAATGGTAAAATGATAGAGTGCGCCAAACGTTATTCTGCCTTTGAAGTTATTCTGCTCACACAAGCTACTGGTAGTGGGGTTTCACTCTGGAACTTTTGAATTTGGCTGAATTCCTTTTGTTTCAGGCAGTGGAGAGATTCCAGTGAATTCTCACCAGAAATCCTTCACAAGTGGTAAAGATAACACAGGGATTTTATGGTCTCACACTTTGCTTTTGGATGGAATAACTTAAGAGAGAGAGATCAATAGGCTGCTGCTTCTCAGGCGGGGGATATTTTTCTCCCTCTCTGTGTTGAAACATACGATAATGTCAACTGAACACCAAACTGTACCATGTGTGCTCTTCTGGAACATTCTCTGGAAAACCCGATTATAGATTATATGCAAGTGCATTCATTTCAATCGCAAAAAAGTCCCCACTTTATAATTTGAAGACATGCTTACATGTGTCTGTGTAAGTTGTGAATATTGGTAGGTGTCTTCATAATATGTGTGTTAATATAAATGCATCTTTTTCTTAAAGTTTATTCTCTAGCTTTAGTCTCCCTGACAAGAGATAATGTGCACCCAGTTGATACACTCTTCAGAAAGTCATGGATGGTTGAATTCTATTTCTCAGCTAAGATCGAAACTGATAATCCCCGATAACAAAAGGCCGGCATTCCAGGAATGAGGAAAGGGAAACCTCTTTGAAAATCTTCGAAAATAATTAAATCCTTTCATTTTAGTTTCAGGGATCAAAACAACACACAGTGCATCAAATGTGGTCACAGCAATGCCTCCGTACCGATGCAGTTAAACATTCCTGCGATTAAACCTGATACCTTTTGCCAAAAACAGCATTATTCCACTTACCTTCCAAATCACTTGCTGCATCTGCAGACTGACTTCATATGATTCATGTCCCAGGAACATGGAAACCGCCTGAATCACAGAGTTCCACAAGCTCTCTGCATTTACATTGTTTACTATTGTTTTATTCTTCATGCCAAAATACACAACCTACCTTATGTTATTTCTGCTGAAGGTTTGCTCACTAACCTTTCCTGTCTGTTTCACATTGCAGACTCACTACCTCCATTTGATGACACATTAAATAACCATCTTGGTTTACGAGCTAATTGAGCTCCAAGCAATTCCCTCCCCTTCTTTCAGATCTTGGATACAAACTGTTGATCATTGATGACCCCACAGTGATCTCTGAGGCACTCCATCAGTTACAGATTTGCAGCCTGAAAATAAACATTTGTGTCTACTCTCGATCTCCTGTTAGCGACTGATCTTTGCTGGACAGGAGAGTCAATGTTCCCTGCTCCTGGGTAGCCGTTCAGGCGTGTTGAATGGCCTCCTGCTGGGCTGTGTAATGTACTCAACGAGCTGAATGACTTCATTCTATATTGCTGTGCAATTCCTTAGAGTGACAGAATGGTCTCCTCCTGTCTCATTGTATCGATCCTGTCTGATTGAATGGGGTGGTCCCCTACCATGTAATAACCTCGAGGGTGGATTGAGGGAACAACACACGGGGTAGGGGTAACAGTGGTCATTTGGCTGCACCATTCAGAATGCTCATGGCTGATCCGAATGTGTCTGTCCATCCGTCTCCTGTCTGTTCCCAATAAACATTGACTCTCCTGTCCAACAAAGATCAGTCATGCAAAGACTTATACACTTAATAGCAAGGTCCTTGGGAGTGCAGCTGAACAAAGAAACCTTGGAGTGTAGATTCATAGCTCTTTGAAAGTGGAGTCGCAGGTAGATAGGATAGTGAAGAAGGCGTTAGGTATGCTTTCCTTTATTGGTCAGAGTATTGAGTACAGGAGTTGGAAGGTCATGTTGCTGCTGTACAGGACATTGTTGAGGCCATTGTTGGAATATTGCGTGCAATTCTGGTCCCGCTCTTATCGAAAAGATGTTGTGAACCTTGAACGAGTTCAGAAAAGATTTACAAAGATTTTACCAGTGTTAGAGGATTTGAGCTACAGGAAGAGGCTGAACAGGCTGGGGCTGTTTTAACTGGAGCATCGGAGGCTGAGGGGTGACTTTATACAGGTTAACAAAATTATGAGGGGCATGGATAGTGTAAGTATGCAAAGTCTTTTCCCTGATGTCTGGGAGTCCAGAACGAGAGGGCATAGTTTGAGGATGAGAGGAGAAAGATACAAAAGAGACGTAGAGGACAACGTTTTTCACCCAGAGGGTGTATTTGTATGGAATGAGCTGCCAGAGGAAGTGGTGGGGGCTGGTACAATTGCAACATTTGAGAGGCATTTGGAATGGGAATACGAATTGTATGGGTTTGGAGGGATATGGGCCAGTTTCTGGCAGGGGGACTAGATTAGGTTGAGATATCTGGTCGGCATGGACGGGTTGGATTGAAAGGTCTATTTCCATGCTGTACATCTCTATGACTCTATCAACGAGTCTTCACTGGTCCTTGAGGATGAGGACACCACAGGTAGCACAACACTAAAGTGAAAGGTACGTCCTTATTTCTTTGAGGGACCTGTTATTTTCAAACTTTGTTAAGTGAACATCAAATCACCACCTCTTTGCAGATATAAGGACAGAAAAATTAGAAATAAACATAAACTATTCCGGACTCCAAACCTGTCCCACATTCCCACTGAACATTTCCAATCGAATATGTATCAAACCCAGTCTCTGCTGCTGTCTCAGGAAGACAATACTTTTTAGCATAGCACCACATGAAAAAGGTGCAGAATGAGACCATTCGGCCCATCGAGACTGATATGCCACTCAATAATTTCTTATATGTTCCTCAACCTCATTCTCCTGCTTTCCCCCAAGAATCCTTGATCCCGTTATAAACCAAAAAAACTTATCAATTTGTATCTGTGTCTACGTGTGCGGATGTTTTTCCATCTGCTTGTCATCTGTGTATTTGTGCATCTACGTTTGTCTTTCTGTGCATCAGCCTGTGTGTCTCTATCTATGTTTGTGCGTATTTGTGTGTGACTCTATATGTCTGCGTGTGTGTGCCTATTCCCTTGTATGTATTATGTTTGTTCGTATATTGGGGTGATACCAATAATTCTGTGTATTTCTATGTCTGCATCGCTGTGCAGTGAGGTAACTGTATTTGGGGGTGGGGTGGGAGTAAAAGGACCGTCTTTCGAAATGCCAGTGTATTTACAGTGAGAATTGTCTTTCACTGAGCACTGCTCCTTCATCGATCAGTGGGACATGGATGTTTCAGAAATTTCACGCGAGGGATCCCAGTCCGCTTCATCTTGTATTAGGTTCCTCCCCACATGGCGGGTGTGGGGGTGGGGGGTGGGTGAGAGAATGCATATTGGGCACTCCACCACCCAGCTTGGCCATTTCTGTCCTACTCCAGGCTGTTTCTCTTGGAATAGGAGAAAGGGATGAAAGGAGTGAGGGCAGGAGTGGATGGCCTTGCTGTTAGTGCTGGTGGAGGTGGATCTGGGAGGAATTGTGAGGTGTCCGTAATGAGGCAGTCGACAGTTTTGAATCCATATAGTATGATTAATGTGTGGGCGTATTGCGTAGGTGACAGAGAAAGTGTGGGAAGGAAGTTGCTGAATTCAATAGTGAGAGCGGTCGTGCCTGAGCCTTATTTGGAGATAGAGCATGAGGATTTTCTGGGGGTAGGTTCTATAACAGATATACAGACGGAGCAGAGAGAATTCGGTGACCATTATCCTGACAGAGCAGGGAGGATATTGATGCTTGCCCTGTATTGATGGAGGTATCTTCAGCTCATCTCAGGGTCGAGGTGAACCTCTCCGAATGTCCTGTCCAAGTCTATCACTAATAATGACACAGACCTGTCCCTTAGATTCCACAGAATCAGTTTATGTAGAACTTACAAATAGCAAGGTGCAGCAAATATTGGTGTGTTATATATCGGTTGCAGAAAATCTGAGCATCATCTGCTCTGGAAATTAGATATGCAAGTATCATGGATACTGCAGTTTTGTTGGATATTCTCAAGCTGCTTCTAAACTGTATTAACTAAGTGACTGCTTATGCTGTGCAAAATAAATTGTGTACGTGTATGTGAGGTGGGTTGAAGAGTATGTTGTGAAGCAAACTATAGACCAGTTTATTTTGGGTTTTGTATTGTGTGATCAGAAGGAAGAATTAATAACCTTGCTCTGAATCAGCTTTGAAGGAATAGAGACGTTAATAAGGTGCATTTTACACAGTGTCTGCATGAATATAGAATGCTTGAACGTTCTGGTTAAACATCATGGTAGCCTGGAGGCGAGAGGGTCAAGTTCGCTCCAGTGAATTGTGAAAGTGCAATATAATATGCAGTGGGAGGCAAGCAATGTTTGTTGGAGTCATAGAGTCAGACAACACGGAGACAGGCCCTTCGGCCCAAACACGTCCATTCCAACCAAAATGTCCATCCACGCTAAACACATTTCCCTGCCGTTGTCCTGTATCTTTCTAATCCTTTCCTGTCCATGTATTTGTACAAATGCCTTTTAAATGTTGCGAATGTGCCCGCCTCAAACTCTTCCACTGGCACATCATTCCATATGCGTCTCTCCCCTGTGTGAAAAGCAGTTGGTCCTCAGGTTCCCTTTGATTGTTTCCCCTCTGACCTTAAACTGATGCCCTCTTGGCCCTGATTGCCTAACCATGGAAAAAAAACTGAGCGCATTCACTCTGTCCGTCCTTCCCATGACCTTATACACTTCTCTCAGATTCCCCCTCAGCCTCATACATCTAAAATAAGAAGTCCTAACTTGTCCAACCTCTCCCAACAACTCAGACTATTGAGTCCTTTGCAACATTCTTGTAAAATTCTTCTGCACTCATTCGAGTTTAATACGATCCTTCCCATAGCGAAGTGAACACAGCTGAACATAACGCTCCCAGTATGGCATCACCAGCATCCTGTATAACTGCAACATAACTCCCTAATTTCGATACTCAGTGATATACACTGATGAAGGCCAGTGTGCTAAAAGCTTTCTTCACTGCCCTGTCTACCTCTGAATCAAATTTCAGAGAACCATGTACCTGAATTCCAAGGTCCCTCTGTTCTACTACACTCCTTAGGACCCAACCATTCACCAGGAAACTCCAACCTTGATTTGACTTTTTAAAATGCAAGAACTTACACGGATCTATATTAAAATCCATTTGCCATTTCTCAGCCACTTCTCCAGGTGATGAAGGTACCGCTGCATTTTCTGAAATTTCTGATAACCTTCCTCACTCTCCATGATGCTGCCTATTTTAGTGTTGTCTTCAAACTTACAAATCATGCCTGTTCATTCTCATCTAAACCACAGATATATGTAATATGTAGTGGGTGAAGCAGTAACCCGTGAGGCTTTCCATTAATCACAGGCCTCCAGGCTCACAAGCATCCTTGCACTTTACCCTCTGCTTCCCACTATCAAGACAATTTTGTTGCTAATTTGGCAGCTCCTCCTCAATTTCATGCGATCTAACTTTCCAGAGCAGCGTACCATGTGGAACCTTATTGAAGGCCTTACTGGAATCCATAAAGGCTGCATACACCATCCTGCCCTCCTCAACGTTGCTAGTCACTAAATCAAAGAATTCGAACAAATTTGTGAGCGATGATCTCGCATGCACAAAGCCGTGCTGAGTTTGATGATGGGCTTTTCCCCAAAACGTTGATTTTCCTGTTCCTCGGATGTTCCTGCTGTGTTTTTCTAGCACCACGCTAATCTTGCTCCTAATCATACACTGTCTTTACAAATGCATGTATATCTTATCTCTCGGAACCCTTTCAAGTCAGTTACCTACAACAGATTTTACGTTTACTGGTCTATACCTCCCGCGTTTTTCTTTGTAGCCCTTCTTGAGTAAGGACTCAGCATTCGCTGTCCGTCAGTCCTTCATGACTTCGCCCGTTGGCCAGCAATGATGCGGAAATATCAGCCAGGGCTCCGGCAATTCCTTCTATGTCCTCCTGCAGTGTTCCTGAACATATCTGGTCAGGACCAGGAAATTTATAGAAATATTGCACAGTCTTTTTATTTCAGGTACAAGCATCAAAGAAAGGAAAAGTGACACAATGATGTTGAACATAACAAATTCGAAAATGTATTAATCATAGGAAATGGCTTCAGAAGAATTTCAGTCATTGTGGAAACCTGAGAATTCTCAGAAATTCATGATCCAGAAACAAGGGCCATCAAACTGATAAGGAAATCAAAAATAGAACATGAATGCGAACAAACAGGAACAAAAACACTGCATAAATCTACAATCTGTATTTCAAAGGAAACAAAGTGAAAGCAAGGTCAAATATGGAAATTGGTAATAGGGAGAGGAGAGTTTATTGTGAAGAACAGGGAAATGGCCAAGAAAATAATCAGCTGCTTTGTATCTGTCTTCAAGGAGGAAGATCCATAAAATCAGCCAGTAATACCAACTGATCATGGAGCGCTTGTGCAACTGAAGACAAAAAGTCAATTTATATCAGTAACAAGGTAGTATTTGAAAGTGTATCTATGTTGAGCATTGCTGAGTCTGACAAACCTGATGTACTTCATATTAAAATGTCAGACATAAATCAGCAACAGAAGTATTAATTGCACTGTCGATGACTGTGTTTTATTTTCCTATGGTATTCTGCAGAGGCTGGAATGGAAGTTAGAAAACATAGTCAAAGCACTATAGATTAATGGAAGGGATCCAAACATCTATAAAGGGAAGAAGGCATAGTTTGGAGAACTGCAGACCAATTAACTTGACATCTGCAGGGAAACTGTTGGAATCTATTATGCAGCATGTGACATTGGATATTTAGAAATTAATAGGATCAACGGAGAGAATCCACATGTATTTCTGGCAGATGTCTAACTCGTTGTGCTGTTAGTTGTTAAACCCCATCTACCACCCCTTGAGAAAAGGAACAGAAAGTGACTTCGCCACAGGAAATGACATCAACAACCCAAAGAAACCCTTTAAAAGCAAGCAGGAATGTGTAGCATCGCTTCGCTAGAGGACCACTGAAGATGTTACCCAGTAAGGTAAGGAAACGTCGGGAAATGAACCTGCCAGCTCAGCGAGCAAACCTGCATCCATTGTGAACAGTGTTGGTGACCCAATCTGATAAGAATATACTGACCACAATAAAACTGCAATGGACGTTCTCCAGATTAATCCCACAGATGGTGAGAATGTCTGATGAGGAAACCCGGCCTATGTTCTCTAGTGTTTCAAAGAATGAGACGTGGGTCACAGTGAGATTTACAAAATTCACAAAACATATGACAAATTGGAAATTAACAGGACGCTTCCCTGGCTGCCCAATCCAAATTCAAGGCAAATAATGGCAAGATAAGGGATTGGCCACTTAAGACTGTAACTTTGAGGAAATTCATCACTCGGTGAGAACTGCCTAAAACAGGGTCATAGAAACCTGCTGGCAGGGTAAGATTGAGGAAAATCTCCAGATATTCTGCAAGTGTGTCAAGCGGAAATGTATAACAAGGGAACAGGTACGAGTCATTAATGACTTGCCAGGTTGCATCCAATTCAACTTAGTGTTAGGAGACAGAGTGTAGTGGTTGAAGGCTGTTATTGAGACTCGAAACTGCTACCAATGGTGTATCACAGGGATCAGTGCAGTGATTCGGAGGTGCTGGTGTTGGACTGGGGTGAACAAACCTAAAAATCACATAACACCAAACAATAGTCCAGCAGGTTTATTCAGAGGCACGAGCGTTCAAAGAACACAAACAACTAATGAAGAAGCAGCGCTTCGATGTTAGTGCCTCCAAATAAACTGGTTGGACTGTAACTTGGTTATGTGTGATCGTTAACCTTATTAATTGTGGTATTCATAAATGATGCAGCTGTGAATATAGACGGGGGTGCAGGGAGTGTGACAACTAAGTTTGTGTTTGATACAAAGACTGGCCGGGTGGTTGGCAGTGCGGAGGAAGGTCTTATGGTACAGGAAGATAGAGATGGAATGGTCAGATGGGCAGAACAATGGCAGATGTAATGTAACCCTGACAAATATGAGGTGATACACTTTGGATGAAGGAACTGGACAGGGAGTACTCAATGAATGTCAGAACACGAGGACGCTCAGAGGGTGTTTCTCCACACTTCCCTGAATGTGACTAAATATGTTAATGCACAATTTTGAGAAAGCATAAGGGATCGTAAACATAATCTTTATTCGTCAAGGCATAGATTGTAAGAGCTATGCGGAACTTTGGTTTGGCCAAGATGGAATACTGTGTGTAGTTCTGGGAACCACATTATGAGAAGTATCTGATTGTAGTGGAGGGGTCTAAGAGGAGATTCACCAGGATGTTCCCAGAGATGGAGCATATCAACTATGGAGAGAGTTGAACAAGCTCGGATTGGTTAGTTTGGAGCAGGGAAGGCTGAGGGGGCCGTGATTCAGAAGGATAGGATTCCGAGGGACATGGACAGGGTGGATAGACAGCAGCTGTTCCTTTTAGTCAAAGGGCCAAGAACAATGCAGCACATTTTAAAGTGACTGGTTTGATATTTGGAGGGAATTGAGGTTTGTTTTTCATCCGGGGGTGTTGGGGTCAAGAACGCCCTTCCTGAGAGAGTTGTCATGGTAACTTCACAACCATTAGAAAATATAAGGCTGTGCACTTGAAATGCCATAAGATTCACGGCGACGGGTCTTGTGTCGGAAAGTGGGGCTAATGTAGACCGTGCTGTATTGTTGATGGGACAAAGTCTGAGCTCTGTGTTTGTATGGCTGTGGATGGTCAATCAGTGAGTAGCTTAAGATAGGAATTGATGGGTTTCTGAAGAGTATATTAACAAAGGGTTTAAGATTGAACTTGTAATATCTTCTGAAAATATGTCAATGGCAAAATTAAGAGGAAAAAGGTGCAGCTTTCTTACAGTCTGATACCAGAGAATTGAGGACAGGGAAAAGGCAGAACTATGGAGCAAAAACTTTAATTATGTCTTCACGGAAGAAAACAAAACAAAAAAGAAAACTTCCCAACATTAGTAGTGAACATGAGTCTATTGAGAAAAAGGGAATAGAATGAAATTAGCAACCAAACAGTTTTAGAGGAAGTAGATTAGATGAGATTACTTACAGTGTGGAAACAGGCACTTCAGCACAACAAGTCCACACCGACCCGCCCCACCCAGACCCATTCCCCTGCATTTGCCCCTTCACCTAATACTACAGGCAATTTAGCATGGCCAATTCACCTGACCTGCACATTTTTGGACTGTGGGAGGAAACCGGGGTACCTGCAGGAAACCCACGCACACACGGGGAGAATGTGCAAACTGCACACAGTCAGTCACCTGAGGCGGGAATTGAACGCGGATTTCTGGCGCTGTGAGGCAGCAGTGCTAACTACTGTGCCAGCGTGCCACCGACGAGTATTGGAACTGAAAGTAATGAGCACAGACAAAGTCAACAGAGATCGATCAAATGGGAATCATATTTGTGAAAGTGACGTTTAGCATAATTATGGAGAAGCAAGCAATGCAATATGATTGTATTTTCAGGAAGATTTTTGATACAGCCCCAAGCCTATTATGCAAATTCAAATCCTCTGGGACTGGGACTAATATGGTTTTAGAATGGGACAGCTGGCTGGAAGCAGTGAGTAGGAATAAAACAATATGGTTTTTTGAAAGGATGGCTTGGAGGATATAGCAAGGATCGGGGTTTGGGCTCCAGCTATTCCCAATGCACATCATATATTTTATTAAGTGGATCAAATTCACTATTTCCAAGTTTGCTGATGGCACTAAACAATATCGGATTGTGAGGGGGTGAGCAGGATGTCAACAAACTGCAAGGTGATTGCGACAAGTGGAGTGTCTGGGTAAATACATTGCAGGTGGAGAGCAATGGGGGGTGGGGGATATGGTCTATGGGGGATATGTGATATTGTGACCTTTGATGGTAAAAACAGAACGCGAGCCTATCATTTGAAAAGGGATTGTTTGAAAAATGTTGATCTATAAAGGAACTTAAACTGCATTTTTGTATCCTTCTGTGCAGCCCTCCAAGGTCAGTGTAGGGCAGTGAGATCTGAATCCAGAAGTCAGTAGTGGGAATGGCATTGGGCCACTGACCAGCATACACAGACCCAACAAGTGGGGAGCTGTAACATTGAAAAGGATCTGGATCTCTCTGTGCACCAGTCACTGAAAGCAATTTTGCAGGAGCAGAAAACAGATAGGCAGATAAATCATGTATTCACCTTCATTTCAGGGGGATTTGAATCCAGGAGGAAAGGTGCTTTACTGCAGGTGAGCCGGGCCTTGGTGAGACCTCATCTGGAACATTGTGCAGTATTGTGTGCAGTTTTGGTCTCCTTACCTCATAAAGGAGAAACCTGACATTGAGGGAGAGCAATAAATGATAACCAGACTCATCTCTGAGATGACAGGCTTGTTGTGGGAGCAGAGTTTGAGGCAGCTATGTCTGTATTCCATGGGTTTTAGGAAAATGAGTGGAGATCTCAATGAAATATATAAAACTCTGTTAGGACGAGACAGATTGGAAACAGGGGTGACAATTCCCTTGGCTGGGACATCAAAACAAGGGGTCACAGTATTAGGTACAGACAGGCCACTCTGCATTGAGATGAGAATAAACGTCTGCACTCAGAGACTGGTGAACCTGGGGAAGTAACTCCCAGATCAGGCTGTGGAAACCAAGGCACTGAATATAAGTATGGATTTCTGGAAACTAAACGGATAGGGAGACAGCAGGGTATGGTATGAAGATAGAGGATCAGATACCATTACAGGTTGTTCTCCAATAACGTGGTAGTTGCGTTCCTGTGTATCACTGTGTTGCAGGAAATCATGCAATATTAATGATGTGGTCTATGGGGAAAGGAGGATAATGGGTGAACTGCAAAATATCAGTAAAAACTAAAAACTGAAGTTAGTCTGATACACACTAGCACAGTCTAATTATACCTTTAAATCATATATTGTAATGAAATAGTGCTAATAATGACAATACAGTCACTGGCTAAATCCCTGTACCTTTCACCAAGCTCTTCACCAGAAAGCGCACAGGATTGACTGACCATGTGATGCCAACATGGAATTCCAGTTCTCCTGAAGATTCTCCCCCGGTTTGAAATAAAGCTGCTTCTAATTGGAGAGAGCAATTCCCCGTTTCACGCTCAGGTTCAAGGCTTTGCAGAACGGATTGTATTCCTGTTTTAGCTGAACACTCACAGGGTGCATTTGGCAGACAGAGGATCCTGAAGCTGGGTTTTGTTGTTCAGCTGGTGCCTGGCAAGGAGTCGCGTCACAGTGAGCGGGAGTTCACTTTATAGAAAAAAGGTGCGCAATTCACGAATTGCATTGCAGTCAAATCAGTTTATCAAACACGCGTTATCAGAGAACTGCCTGTATATTGAATCGAGGAGCAAGATTGATGGACTGAAGGGACTACAACAGTTCTTATTTTATATTTCACAATGTTTAAACATATTAATGGATATGATCACTGTGTCGGGAAAACTGCATTGAGGAGGTTTTCTCCATGAACTAGAATGGGGAAGGCTCAATGTGTTGAATGGCCTACTCCTTTCCTGATGTTTCTGTGCAGTCTGTGGGAAAGCTCTGTAAATGTTGTCACAAGCTCTCAGATGTTAGGAAGAAGGTCTCTGCAGAATCAACAGGACTGTGATTCCCGCTCTCTTTTCTGATATCAAGACTGGTGCCGGGTATTCTGTTTGTTTTTTTTTTCCTTTAAGTCCACGGAGCAGTGTGATACAATAGAGTGTCTTGCTTGGACGTTTCAGGGGCCGTTGAAGAGTTGATCACATGTCTGTGTGTCTGGAGTCACTTTTAGGCCATACAAGAAAAGCACGGGAGATTCACTTGCTGAAAGTATGTTGGGGATGGAGATCAAAGTTTACAATCAACATTGGATACAAGGTCACTGTTACTCTGTGGGAAAGCTCTGTAAATGTTGTCACAAGCTCTCAGATGTTAGGAAGAAGGTCTCTGCAGAATCAACAGGACTGTGATTCCCGCTCTCTTTTCTGATATCAAGACTGGTGCCGGGTATTCTGTTTGTTTTTTTTTCCTTTAAGTCCACGGAGCAGTGTGATACAATAGAGTGTCTTGCTTGGACGTTTCAGGGGCCGTTGAAGAGTTGATCACATGTCTGTGTGTCTGGAGTCACTTTTAGGCCATACAAGAAAAGCACGGGAGATTCACTTGCTGAAAGTATGTTGGGGAAGGAGATCAAAGTTTACAATCAACATTGGATACAAGGTCACTGTTCCAATCACCAGATTCTAGATCTTGATATTTTATTAATTGTTTTTAACTTCCACCAGCTGCCAGAGCATTATCCTGTATTAGATTAGCAATCCAGTGACATTTCCACAACAGCACCATCTCCACATAGGAACCTATCGGAAACCACAAAGAGCGGGTTATTTCTGGACTGCTTGACAGCTCTGTCAAAAAGAAGCCCCACCAATTTGATTATCGTGAAGGGACTGAGGGGGTGGTAAATGGTCAGAATGTATTTATTCACCTATTAGGGGACCGGACATAGTTGAGTAATTTTCCACAGTGCCAGGGGGTTGTCAGAGTTGGAGGTGGAATTAAACAGTTTCCCCAAGGACACGGCTTGTTGTGCAGCATAAGTCTTCAGTCCTATTGCAGGAATGCTGTCAGGGTCCATTGTCTTTTTCGTATCTACTGTGTTCAGCGGTTTCTTCATGTCACATGCAGCGAATCGAATTGATTGAACACTGCCATCTGTGATTCTGTGGATATCATGGCGAGGATAAGGTGGATCATCCATTCAACACCTTTGGCTGAGGATGGTGCAGATACTACATCTTTGTCTTTTTCACTGAAGTGCAGGGCTGTTCCATTATTTAGGATGGGGATATTTCTGGAGTCCTCTCCTCCAGTAAGTTTTTTAATAGAACAACGCCATTTATGTCTGGATGTGGCAGGACTGCAGAACTTAGATCTGATCTGTTGGTTTGGGATCATTTCGTCCTCTCTATCAGATGTTAGTTCTGCTGTTTGGAATGAAACCATTCAAGTGCGGTAGCTGTAATGGTTTGTGATCAGCTTTAGGTACACATGGTTCTGACCGTGGCATGTTCACCCACACTCGTCACTGAACCATCACTCGGTTTGATGGTAATGGTAGACTGATGGAATATCCAGGGGAAAATGTTACAGATTATGTTTGAATACAATCCTGCTTCTGTTGCTGCTGTTGTCTACAGCATCACGTGAAAGCCCAGTTTGAGCTGCAATATCTGCAATTCAATTCCACTAACTGTCCCCCAGTTAACATCGAGACCCATTCACCGATCAGCTGTGTACTCAGTGACATCACCTGGTTTCTGATGCAGTAATATTTCCATTTTCATATTCTCATTCTGCTGATGGTTCCCCTTGGTGTCATGCTTCCAATTTGTTATATTACTCAAACGCTTTAACATATTCATCTGAATCTTTTCCTTGCTTGTCGTGCCATCTGCGTTTGAATTAAATGTGTTTCCCTCTGGTTTTCTCCATGACCATGATTAAGAGCGCTGTGGTGTCAGTGATGCCAGCCTATGCAGTTTCTGAGCGAATGAGTGTGTGCACTTCAGTTCCCAGTGTAGGGCGCTCCGTGTTGGACAGGGCGTTTGAGCAGCTTTCAAACACGTCATTGGAACTTGTTCAAAAACAGAAATTGTTGAAGAAACAAAGCAGCTCTGGCGGCATCTTTTGTAGTGAATGTAGAGTTAATCTTTCGAGTCCAGTGATCCTCTACAAAGTCCGCAGTTTCTTCAGCAATTTTTGTATTTATTTTGTATTTATTGCCAGTATCCATAGTTTTTTGTTTCATTGAAACTTTTTGCTGTGCCCATTCGTTTCTGAAGAACCTCAGCAAGTCTGGCAGCATCTGCAGAGACAGAGAAACAGAGTTGGCGTAACAAGCCCAATGTGACTTGTTCTGAACTGAAAAGGGTTGGCTTTTTAATCCCTTGCCGGAGATGGGGGAATGGGTGACTTGGAAAAGAGGGCGTGGCAAAAGATAAACGGGCGATTAGCAGTGGTGAACGAGAATATGACGCAAAATGGGTCTAAATTAAGGTGTGAATGGGGGAAAGGGGGTTCTCTCTCGTTGAGTGTAAGATAAAGAAGACAAAACCACACAAGGCCATAGGGAGAAAAATAGAGAGAATGTCGACAATGTGGTATTATATAGATCTAGATCTATACGTTTTCACAGTATACATCATCACTGCCTTCACACTATGGAATTCAGGTGCTTGACCTCTTATTGGCACTAGTAAGAGTTTCATGATGCCTTAGTTTTGTAACATAGAGTAAAAATAACAGTATGAAGTTTGGGCTGTTTTCTACACCTGTCATTTTTAATATTCTTTCAAATTTGCAGTGCTTATCGTTAAACGTTTGATCTTGAAGTTAGTATCAGATGGAGTGTACGAGTTTGAAGGGTGGCATTCTAGATTTATAATATCATGGGAGGCATGGATAGAGTGAATAGCGAAGGTCATTTCTGTAGGATCAGGGAGTTCAAACACAGATGCATAGCTTTAAGGTGGAAGGGGGGAAACTTGAAAGGGACAAAGGGACAACTTGTTTTTACACAGAGTGTGATGTATTATGTAATGAGCTGCCAGAGGAACAGTGGGAGATGCAAGTACAGCTACAATATTTCAAAGACATTTGGACCAACATATGAATGGGAAAAGTTTAGAGGCATTTGGGCCAAGTGCAAGCAGATGGGATTAGTTTAATTTCGAAAACCTGGTCAGCATGGACAAGTTGGACCAAAGGGTCTGTTTGTGCACGATATAACTGTATGGATGTAGAAACTGAGGAAAATGTACGAAAAGATATGATGTAATAAATTGGTAAGACATACTAAAACAAGCATCATGAGCTTTTCTGTCAACATTAAAAAAAGCTTGAAGATGTGTTTGTGAGCTGAAGCAGTAGTGAAGTGAGGAAAGTACATTGAAGCCATTCGGAGGGTGTGACTGGAGAACTGGCCACAGGGAACAAGCAGATAATTTACACTAGTATTTTAAATCACTCCTCATGAGGGAAGTAGTGTAAGCATGTCAATGGTATAAACAAAACGGTAACAGGAGGGAAGTTCTTGAACTGTCTCTAACAAAAGGAACAAGGTATTTACCTAACAGATAAGAATAAGGGTAGGCAGGTAAGCAGTAATTCATATTTAATTTTAAAAGAAGTGGTCACAGAGTGAATAGCGGCATTGTGTGAAATATTCCATAACTCTTTGGATGACAGGAGTGTTCCAGTGAAACTGGAGAACCTCCAATGTGGCGCCTGTCTTCAAGAAAGGAATGAGACAGAACGCAGGAACAATTTAGCCTAACCATTATTGCTGGGAATCTGCTAGAGCCTGTTCTTAAGCAAGGCATGGCCGGGTACTTAGAAAAGCTTAACGCAGAGTTGGCATGGTTTTGTGAAGGGGAAACTATTTTTGCTCTGTAAAATCATGCAAATTCTGTTTTGGAGATCCCTGAGAATGTCAAGATTAGAGTCATGCTCGAAAAGCACAGCATATCAGGCAGCATCCGAGGAGCAGGAAACAAATCAATGTTTCGGGCTGGAGCCGTTCATCAGGAATCCCTGAGAAAGTGACAAGCAGATTTGATAAAGGGCACTGGTCAACATGAGGCTTTCCAGAAAGTTTTCACAAGGTATCACAAAATAAATGTTCTGACACAAGACAGAGGCTTGTATTATGATGAATAATATATTTGCATGGGATAATGGTTGCTTAACACATAGAAATCGGAGAGTTAGGATAAATGGATCTTTATGATAAAGACGTATCTACTGGATTACCACAAATATCAGGCCGATGGCATCAGTTATGTACAATCTATACTGATAGCCTGACGGCGGGAGCTGACTGCAATATACATTGGAGTTTGTGGATGACTTTGAGAACCAAAATACAGGCTGCTATTTAATGAAGAGGACTCCCAAAACAGGAGTAGGACAAAGAGATTGGAGTGATCCTAAGTATGAAACGTAACGTCTGCATGCTGATGCAGCAAGTAACTGGGTTGGTTCATGAAGCGGCTTCCTGAGATGGAAGGGTTGAATTATTGAACACATTTAAAATGGTGAGGAGATTATTCATTGTGGTTGAAATGAATGAGGGGCTTATTACTGAAATGTACAAGATACAGAGGGGGCTTGACAAGGTAGATGCTGAGAAGGTGTTTCCCCTGAGTCTCGAACTCGAGGTGGTAGATACTGAATAAGGGACATCGATTTCAATCTTAGGTGAAAAATGATGCATTCTCTCAGAAGGTAGTGAATGTCTGGAATTCCCTAACACAGGGAGTTGTGGAGGGAAGCAAGAAATTGGATAGGATTGTGAAGTTGAGCCCGGAAATAGATCAGCCATGTTCTTATTGAATGAGAATTCAGACTTGAGGGGTCGAATAGCCGTCTCATGTTCCTACTTCTTAGTTTTTTATGTCATGCTTTTGGAAAGTAGTTGGTTATTGTCCTGGAAGTAGTGTTGTACAATGTTGCATTCAGGAGAGGAGAAAATTTGCCTGAGTTAATCCTGGATGGGATATGAGATCTGCATTCAAAGCAATTCCAGAGCAGAAGTTACAGAGTGGGGAATCATGGAAAAAGGGATTGCGGCTGGGGGCCATTTCCTGACCAAGCCTGCAATTTCCAAGTGCATTTCCGAAACAACACCTAACCATCAGCGTGGCTTCGATCTGCCTGTGTGTAGCAGGTCCGAAGGGGTGAATGGAACATCAGAACATAGGGCTGAGGGACGCGAGTGAGCTAAACGGCCCTTTGACACTAAACCACCAGTAAATAAGGTCATGGCTCGTCTCATTGTGCTCCCAGCTGCACTTTTCTCTCCACGCACCATTGTTCCTGATTCACCTGACGATGGGAAATCAGACAAAGCCAACCTCGATATAATATAAAGATTCAGCTATCCAAAACTTCTGGGGAAGGGAATTCCCACTTGAGTGAATCCGACTTTGTGAAGTTTTCCTCACTCCAGTTCTGACTGAAGTTGGAGGGTGTCACTGTCTCCTTTTCTAGTCCCACTCCTCCACTGCTCACAACAAATGTTAAATGTAACCGGGTCAGTGATATGACTGATGATAAAGGTCTCAGGCGGGGTCAGGTTCAGTGACAGGAACAAGTCAGGCAGATTTCTTTCGTCAGCCGCAGGTAACTAATAGGGCTAACGGAGCAGCGTGATAGATTTGTGGTTCGCACTGTTGCCTCATATCAGCAAGGAGCTGAGCTCAGTTCCAACTTCGTCCCACACTCTATGTGGAGTTTGAACATTCTTCCCGTGTCTGTGTGGGTTTCTTCCCAGTTCTCCAGCTTCCTCCCACAGTTCAAAGCTATACAGCTTAGTTTGATTGGCCATGCTAAATTACCAATTAGTCTGTTTTTTTTTGTTGACTCAGGGTGTAGTGAGTTTTTGGAACACTCTTCCCTGCAGACCATTTGAGGCAGAGATATTAAATATTTTTGAGACAAGGTTCACGAATCATAGATGAGTCAAGGATTATCGCGGAGTGGGCAGCAATGTGCAGTGTTGGGGAAAATGTAGACAGTAGAACTGAATGATACGGCTCCAGAATATCCGGGAATTAAACGAAATGATAACATCGATAAAGTTTTAAAGGGGAAACAAGATGGCAGCGATCTGAAAGGTCAGCTTTGATGATCTCTGTACCACAATAATGCTCTACCCCACCCCACCACAGTCATTTACTTACATTTGAACACTAAAAGAGTTACAGAATCCTTACTAATGCCATTTTGTCAAGTGGAAATGACAAAACATGGGAAAGGATCGAGTAAGTCCCAACACGCAGTACACCCGTCAGAAGCTTTCAGCATGTCTGTGGCCGCACCTGTAACACCCTCTGTTCGTTTAATGGACCGAGTTACTCACCAGGACTTGGGCACCGAGTTCACCAAGTTACGGGAAATGACTGAAATCATGATTGAAGAAAAATTCAGCAGGAGGATAGAACCACTCTCAGCAGTGCTCCAAAAACATGAACAGCAACTTGAAAGGTTTGGAAACAGAACAGATGAGGTCGAGAGCCAAACTGCAGGGGCAGAGACTGTGATCGATTCCTGTAAGGAGCGGATCCTCGCCCTTGAAAAATAGGTCCGTACCTTAACTAAACAAGGTGACGACCTCGAGAACAGGGGCAGAATGAAGAATTTTCATATCATCGGTCTGCTGGACCAAACATATAGTGATCAGTCAGTGAGTTATTTTGAGAGAACTGGCCACAGAGATTCCTTCACTTCGAAGCTGAAGAGGGACGGGTGAAGAGTGAGACAGTTCATCGGGTTATGGTGCGCAGGTCAGGCTCATACCAACGCCCTCACCCTGTCCTTGGGCGATTACATTGTTGCAGGGACAAACAAAGACTTAGGGAAGCTTCCAGAATACGGGAAAGAGACCCGAAGAGGGCTCCAGGACTATGCTCTTCCAAGTCTTTTCAGCGGCAGTGATTCAGAAAAGAAAATCTTTTGATGATATCAAGAGAAGATTAAGGGAACTTGAGATTCAGTATTCCTTAATGGACTCAGCGGTGCTCCGTATGCACTAGTGGATCTTTCAATAGATCCACTAACTCTCCAGAGGATGCGAAAATTTTGTGGACACTTTAAAGTAGGCTGGATGCGTTAATGGAAAGCGATAACCTTGTTTTTCTTTTTTAAAAGAAAGTTTGTTGACCGTTTCTGGTATTAAGCAGTGTTAAATTATAGTCGGGAATGGGTAGAGTATACACGTTTAACTTCTTCATTAGTATTACTACTCGTTTTTCTCTTGCTTAGTTTGTGTGTCGGGTTCGGCTCAAGCTGGAGGAAGTTATGAAGGTGATCTTGATGACTGAATGCCTACCTAAGGGCAGTTCAGTCCCGATGTTTGTGATTAATTGCCCTGGATGCAGGATTGATAATGGGGCAGAAGATAGAGATTAGTGACGTGCAAATGCCCCCAGTCGGCGGGGGGTAAATACCCTTCCTGAGAGCCAATGGCACTTTGTACTTTTTTTTTGTTTTTGGATGTATTTAGGTTTGGAACGTTTTGAGAGCTTGTTAGTTATAGTAGCTTTAGTTCGTATTTTGTTTAGGCTCTATGATTATTTTTTCGTTGGTGCTCAGTGATTTGTAATTCGAGTTCTTCTTCTCTGGATTTCAAATATTGTTTCAGTGTGTAATGGCTAATGTCGTGGTTAAATGGCGTATCTGAAACATTTAGGTGAGCCATTCGCCAGTTAAGAAAAAGGCGAGGGTGGATATTGTCGTATTGCAGAAATGCACTTTGATAACAAGGAGCATTTGACATTGCAGCAAGGTGGATTTGATCGGGTTTATTTCTCGTCTTTTAACACGAGGAATAGGAGAGAAGCCATACTGGTGAGGAAGAATCTTTCATTTAAATTAGTAGATTGTATTAGACACCCATGGGAGGATCATAATCCTCAAAGATATATGGGGAAGAAAGCAATAGTTTGAAAGTTTATTGCCCCCTGGCTCACTGGTGTAAATTCCTGTTAGATGCATTTTCTAAATTAAGTAATCTTTCTTCGTAGCACATTATCGTAGGAGGAGTTTTCAATTGTCTCTTGCACCCACGGTGGATAGCATGCCCAAAGGCTCCTAGCACCATCTTTCCAATCTAAGCAATTAGTGGATTTTTGTGTGAAACTGGGGCTGGTGGATGTTTGGAGGCAGATCCACCTTATAAATAGGGATTTTACTTTCTTCTTTAACCCGCAGAAATACAACACCAGTATTGATCTCTTCCTCAACTTGCAACAATCTTCGATTCAGTGGTTTTCTGTACAATTGGGAATATTACCATTTCTGACCATGCAGCAGCATACTTATCGTTAAGATTAAGGGCAATATAGGAGGTTCGAGACACTGTCGAATCCCTTTATTCTTAAGGATAGAAAGTACATTGAATATTTCTGAAATGAATTCAGATCTTTCTTAGACATTAATTCAGATTCAACCAGTAATCCATCCATTCTATGGAAAATTGCTAAGATTTATGCCAAAGGAATAATTATTCCTTAGGATGCGGCAGAAGCTGGAGCAGGAACGCTTGCTCCAGGCACGGTTGAAGGCAGCCGAGAGGGTATAATGTGATAGACCCTCGGTGGCTAGGCTGCAGAGGATCACAACACTTCGGTCTGCAGTGAATTCTGTGCTCACACAAACAGCCGAGAAGGAACTTACTTTTGCAGAACAAAGGCTGTTTGAGCATGATGATAAACTGGGCAAGTAGTTAGCCTATCTTGCGATGAAAAAGAGAGCCCCAAAGCCATTACCTCAATTAGGAAAGGTACCGGGACCCTTTCCTGCGATCCCATCAAGATTAAAGCAACATTTCGGAGATTTTACTCCGAATTATATCAGACTGAGCATTCTGAGGATAGATGGATTAAGATGGAATCTTTCTTCAAGAACTTGGACCTTCCAGGTGTAACCTCCAAATAAGTGTCTTGCCTTCATTCACCATTGTCAGTGCTGGAGGGTGTAAAGCAGCTTCCATGCGGAAAGGCACCCGGTCCTGACAGATGTCCACGTGAGCTTTATGAGGAATTTATAAACCTGTTGTCAGAGCCGATGCTGACTATGTTCGTCACTCACACAGTTACGACTGTGTCCCACCATCCTTAAGAGAGGCTCATATCTCTCTTATTCTGAAGAAAAGGAAGACACCGAACGATTGTGCTTCCTATAGGCCCATCTCACATTTAAATGTTGATTTCAAAATTCTGTCTGAGTCCCTTACATTGAGGATGGAAACTATTTATCCTTCCATTGTCAAAGTATAACAAACCGGCTTATAAAAGGCTGCAGATATTCCAACAATGTTAGGAGATTACTCAATATGATCCAAGCGTGTCAACAACAAATTATACAGGTATTAATGATCTCTTTAGATGCAGAGAAGACATTTGCTTGGGTTGAGTAGCTGTATCTCTTCTATACGTTAGAATGGTTTGGTCTCGGCAAAGTTTTTATCAAGTGGGTGAGGGTCCTTGAAAGTGACCCTCTGTGTGCGATCCTGTAAAATTAATATTTCTAGAGGCAGTCGACAAGGTTGTTTACGCCAGTGTTGTTTACGATGGTGATGGAGCCATTGGTGAAGGCCATCTGCAGGGACCCAAACATATCTGCCACAGAAGTGGGATAGAAGTCACGTAAGATTACATTGTCTGCAGATGATGGTCTTAAATTTTTGTTAAATCCCACAGTTTTGGTACCTCACTTCATGCAATGTATCAGTTCGTTTGGTGCCTTTTCCGGCAATAATATCGATTTTATAAAGTCAGAGGCCATGCCTCTGGGCAAACTCAGGGAAACACCTGATGCCGTGGGAGAATCCTGATTTCCTTTGCAATGGTCCGGGGCTCATGGGGATGTTCCCTATTTAGGTATATTCATTAATCCTATCTTTGGACTTATATTTAATGTGTGATTTGTCCATTTGTTTGACAAAATTAAACAAGATCTTTGAATACTTCCAATATCCTGGCTAGGTCAGATAGCTCTTATTAACATGAATTCCCTTCCTTATTTGCTATACCCCGTGTGAATGCTTTCTTTGATGTTTCCCAGACAGACATTTAGGAGACTAAATGGATGATGTAGTTCTGATTTGTCACCATAAGTGACCCCTTATCAAGTTAACCAAATTACAACGACCCCACAGTTTGTGGGGAGTAGATCTCCTGGATGTTAAAAGCTATCAATTAAGCTCTTCTTTACCCGATGTTAGTGAGGCCTCGGTGTCAATATGGTTAGATATTGAAGCTTCTCAGGCAAAGTGCTCCCTTATTAGTCTGCTATTCATAGACAAAATGAGGACAGTTACGAAGTATTACCATTTCCCAATAAATATCAATAACTTTAAAGTAGGGAGGGCAATGTGTCCGTTCGAGGGCAACATAGCCAAACCTCATTTCTTACCCCAAAGCGTGGTGTACCATGTTTCCGACGGGGAATACTAGATTCCATGCTTAAACTATGGACAACTCGTGCGTGTATCTTGCTTTGATAGTTTATCTGAGAGAGAAACAAGGATGTCCTTTGATCAAATAAGTCGTAACTATAGACTACCGAGTAGAGATCTCTTCAGTTTTCTTTTTATCAGATCAGAGATGTGATTCAGAAAAGAACCACGCTTTTAACAGACCCGTACTGATAGATACAGAGAAGAGGGTGCTTATTGCTAAGAACAGACTCTCTGGCAGTACCCTTTATCTTTTGTTGGAGAGTGACCTCTCAGATGAGACATTGTGACTTTCTGAGGTCTACAAAGCGAGTTGGGGATTCAGATCTCTTTGGACATAGGGGAGGATATTTGTGTAAATGCAAGAAGGATTTCAATCTGCAAGAAGACTCTTGCCATGTAGTTGAAAATTCTTCATAGAGTCTATCTGGCCCCAGACACTCTCTCAAAATTCAAGATGGAGTATGTCTTAAATACAAAATGACTATGAACACTCTTAATCCTTGTTTGTTGACCTTCCACCGGCGCTATAGGAGCGGTGTGCTCGCTGGGATGGAGAGGATCTTGTGGACCGAATTGGAGATGGATCAGATTTCCCTTTTCCTGGGCCTGCCCAGTCTACCTTACTCAGATGTGCATAAGAAAAAATACTTTAATACCCTCACTCTCTGAGTTCAGAAAAAAAGTTCTGTTGCATTCGGTGTCTGAACACCCCCTGGGTCTATTGGTTTGTCATAACCTCGTCATGGAGCATAGCCCTTTGGACTTTTTTAAAGGTATGTTGCACCATAAAATAGAGGATTTTTATAAGACATGGCAGCCCTTTTTGAATTACCAAGGTACCGGCTGATCTGCCATTCTAATAAGGACTTTTATACAGCTATGACGAACTTGACTAATGAATCTAATGTCCAGAGAGGAGGAATTACGAGCAAATGAATGTGTATTAGTTAATGCTCTTGAAGGCTGAGAGTTATAGTTTTGTTACACTGAGTTCTACTTTTCGTTTTTTTTTATTTTTTTATTTTTCTTCAGTCCGTTGATTTACCTTATTTTATGTACATGCACATTGGTGTAATTGTGTTCAATTTACATTGTTTTTTGAGTTGGTTACTTATTGGTTCATCGAAGCATTAAAAAGATTTTGTCTGAATAAAAATATTTTTGAAAAAATTAAAATATTAACATGGATAGAATAGAGTCCCAAAGGACCACTTTCTCGTTAGTGAGACCACAAATTATGGTTTATCTTAAGGGTCATCACAACTCGGGTGACAGGATGATGTTGAGAGGGTGTGCCCTTCGTGGCAACCTCTGTCTGTGTGGGGAATTGAAAATGCGCTGTTGGTCCATAATACCACCAATTTTAGTGTCACCTTCAATTTTACTAATCATGCCTTATACAGTCTGAAGAACATCATTGAAATAGATAATAAGCAACAATGGGCCCAGCACTGACCCTTGAGGCATTTCATGTGTCACAGGCCTCCACTCCGAGAGCATCCTTCCACTATAACCCTCTGTTTACTACCATCAAGCCAATTGTACATCCAATTTGTCAGCTCCCTCTGGATTCCATGCGAATCTAACCTTCCAGACCAACCTATCAAGAAAAAATTTGTCCAAGGCCTTACTGAAAACCATACAGACTATGTCTACTGCGCTACCCTCAGCAACATTCCTGGTCACTTCATCAAAGAACTCAAACAAATTTGTGAGGCATGATCTCCCACTCACAAAGTCATGCAATCGTTCCAGTCTAAAAACAACTATTAATAATAATTGTTAAAATAAATAACAACAAACAATAATAAATAATAGTAAGATGACATTTTCAATGGACAATAAAGTATCCATGGTTTGTGGCATTGGAACATGCATCATTGGTGAAGGGCAGAATACATTTTGTGGAGAGAGTGAGGACTGCAGATGCTGGAGTTCAGAGCTGAAAATGTGTTGCTGGAAAAGCGCAGCAGGTCAGGCAGCATCCAAGGAGCAGGAGAATCGACGTTTCGGGCATGAGTCCTTCTTCAGGGAGGGCTTCAGGATGATTCCTGAAGAAGGGCTCATGCCCGAAACATCGATTCTCCTGCTCCTTGGATGATGCCTGACCTGCTGCGCTTTTCCAGCAACATAGAATAGATTTTGTACCTGTGTCATTGAACTGCGTTGAAAAAAAGCAAGGGTGGCATGGTGGCTCAGTGGTTAGCACTGCTGCCTCATAGTGCCACGGATCCGCATTTGATTTCAGCCTTGGGTGACTCTCTTTTGGAGTTTGCACATTCTCCCTGTGTTTGTATGGGTTTCCTCTGGGAGCTTCATTTTCCTTACACAATCCAAAGATGTACAGGTCAGGTGAATTAGCCACTGCGTTATGTGCATTAGTTAGGGGTAAATATAGATTAGGGGCATGGGACTGGGTGGGTTACTATTCAGAGGGTCGGTGTGGCCTTGTTGGGCCAAATGGCCTGTTTCTATACTGTAGGAAATTGAAAAAAAATAAACTATTTCTAATCAAACCCTGTCTTTCCAAACGTGTGTATATCATATCCCTCAGAATCTTCTCAAGTAACATATCGACTCCAGATGTTAGGCTTCCCGGTTAATAGTTCCCAGATTTTTCTTTGCTTCCCTTCCTGAATAATGGCACAACGTTTGCTACACTTCAATATTCTGGAACCTAACCTGCGGCTAACCATGATGCAAAAATATCACGCAGGTCCCCGTAGTTTCTTTTGTAGCCTCTTGCAGTATTCTTGGATGCATCTGTTTAGGACCAGGAGATTTATCCACCATCATTCTAATGCATCCAACACGTCCTCTCCTGTGATATCGACTAACCCCAAGATATCATCACTACCTTTGTTAACCTCCCAAGTCTTCATGTATTTCTCTACAGTAAAGACAGAGGAGAAATATTCATTGAGAATCTCACACATCTCCTATGGTTCTAGACATGCATGTCCACTTTAGACCTTGAGGGGTCATATTCTCATGTAGTTATTCATTTAACTTTAATATACTTAAAGAACCTCTTTGGATTCACTCTAATCTTCTCAGACAATGCTATCGTGTGCGCCCTTTTCGCCCTTCTGATTTCCTTCTTCGGTAAACTCCTGTATTCCCTGTACACCGCCAGGGATCTCCTTGATCCCAGCTGCATGGATCTCAGCCACACCTCCTTTTTGCCTGTCAAAGCCTCAATATCTCCTGACATCCAGGGTTCCCTCTTCCTGCCAACCTTGCCTTTTACCCTCACAGGAACATATAGACCTTGAACCCCAGCCATTTCACTTTTAAAGGCCTCCCAATAGCCGGAGGTCCCTTCGCCTGTAAACAAATTCCTCCAACCAACCCATACAAGTTCCTCTCTAATTCCATCAAAATTCGCTTTCCCCCAATTTAGAAATTGAACATGCGGGCCAGTTTTGTCCTTCTCCATAAGTATTTTAAATCTATGGTCACTGGTCCCAGCGTGCTCCCCCACTGTCACCTCAGTAACCTGTCCTGCCCTATTTCTTAGAGTAGGTCAAGTTTTACCCCTTCCCGAATTGCACCCTCTACATACTGCTTGAGGAAACGTTTCTGAACACACTTAATAGATACCCCCCATCTCAGTCCTTAATTCTATGTAATTGTCAGTCAATGTTATGAAAATTAAAATCTCTGAATATGGCAATCCCATTGGCCCTGCAAGTCTCCCCAATCTCTCTACATATTTTAATTATTCTAATTCCCTTTTACTATTAGGGGGGGGCTATAGCACAATCCAAATAATATCATCAATCCTTTTTTTATTTCTTAGCTTCCCCCACAAATCCTCACTGGATGATCCATTAGTTATTTTCTCTCTGATTACTGCTGTGGTACTCTCCTTAATCAAAAATGAAACCCCCACAACTCCTTCCACCAACTCTGTCTCGCATAAAGCACCTGTACCTTGGTACATGAAGCTGCCAGTCCTGTCCCTCCCTTAGCCATGTTTCTGTCATGGCTATAATATCGCAGTCCCAACATACCTCTCCATGCACTGAGTTCATCGGCCTTACCTGTCAGCCATCTTACATTGAGACAGATGCAATTTAATCCAACAGGCATTCCTTGCTCCCGGACGTGTTCCTGCCTAACCTATCTCTGCACTTTACTGTTTGTGATTACGGTATCTCCTTCCAGCCTCGCACTTGGATCCCTGCTGTTGAGGATCCTACGCCATCCGCCACTCCAGCCAATCGAGTTGAAACACTCCCTTGTAGCACTAGCAAACCTGCCAGCCAGGATATTAGTCCCCTTCCAATTCAGGTACAACCCGTCCTTACTGAACACGTCACCTCTGCCCCACAAATGATCCGAGTGATCTAAAACTCTGAATCCTTACCTCCTGTACCAATTATTTAGCCACGCATTCCGCTGCCATGTCCGCCTGTTCTTACCCTCACAAACACGGAACACTGGAAGTAAACCGGATATTACCACTGTCGTGGTCCTGTCTTTTACCCTTTTTCCTCGCTCTCTATAATCACTCTGCATGACTTCATCACTACTTCTATCTGTGTCATTTGCACCAATGTGCACAATGACTTCTGGCTGCTCTCCCACCCCGGTGAGAACGTTCTGCAGCCGCTCTGAGACATCCTGGACCCTGGAACATAGGAGGCTATACACCATCCGGGACTCCCATTTGCAACCATAGAATCTCTTGTCTGATCCCCTCACATATCGAGTCTGAATAATTACTTCTGAAGTTATTCGTCTCGCATAACCTTCTGACAATGGGATTTCTTCCTGAAACAGTTGGATTTGGCTGAATTACTTTGCTTCAGGCAGTGGGGAGATTCCACTGAATCATCATCAGGAATCCTCCATGAGTGGAAAAGACGACTAGACTTTTTCCACTCACACACAGTGCTGTGTTGAGCGGCAGGGAAACAGAAAAGGAGCAAGAGGCTATTCCTTCACAGATAGGCTACATTTTTCTATCTGTAAGTTAAATCAGTAATGTTATCAGGCCCCAAACGGGACCATGTGAGCTCTCCTTGAATATTGTCCTATATGACTCCATCACATTCTCGACTCCAGGTCAGTGCATTATTGCTGTTGTCATACACCGAATCAATTCATGAACAATAAATGGCCCTACTTGTTTTGAAGATGTGTTAATATGTGCCTGCATAATGTCAACATAAGCGTTTGATGACTTCACAGTATCTGTGTTAAGATGAATATGTTTTATTCTTAAACAAATACAGAAATTGCTGGAAAAGCTCAGCCTATCTGGCATCAGATATGAAGAGAAATCAGAGTTCAATCTTTCGGTCCAATGACCTTTCCTTTGATCCTGCCTTATTCTTAAATTATTTCCCCAATTTTATTCTCCCAAATAAGAAAAACTATCCATCCGGTATTTACCAACTACACTCTTCTCAAGATGTTATACGGTCAATAAAACATCTCTCATTCTCAGGTCGAACTGTTCCTTCTTCGTAACGTAATGCCTTCATCCCAAGAATGAGTAAAGAGAAAAATCTTTGAAACCTTTCGAAAGCAATTTTGTTTTTATCAGTTAAGGCAATAATAACGGCACATAATACATCAGATGTGATCTCAACAATGCCCTGTACTGATGCAAAAATCATCGCTAAGATCAAACACAACACCCCTTACACGGAACAGAATAATTCCATTTATTATCAAATCACCAGCTGCATCTTCAGAGTAATTTGATGTGATTCATATACTCAGACACACAGATCCCTCTGTACCACTCTGTTCTGCATTATCCTTGCATTTAAATAATTTTCTGCTGTTTTGTCTTTTCCCCAAAACAGAAAATTCCCATCACATATATGTTGTATTTTTTTCTGCTGAAGATTTGCTCAAAACTATCCCCTGTCTGTATTCCATTGCAGACGCTCTGCCCTCCCCATCTGTATCCCATTGCGACGCTCTACCCTCCCTTGTCTGTATCCCATTGCTTGATTCTCTGTCCCTCCCCCTGTCTGTATCCCATTGCAGATGATCCGCCCTCCCCTGTCTCTATCCCATTGCAGATGCTCTGCTCCCACCAGCTCCGTTGTATCCTATTGCAGACGGTCTGCCCTCCCCCTGTCTGTATTCCTCTGTAGATGCTATGCCTTCCCCATCTGTATCCCATTGCCGACGTGCTGCCCTCCCCCTGTCTATATCTCATTGGAGACGCTCTGTCTCCCTTTGACATCTTATTGATTGACTATCCTGATGTATGAGCAAACTGAGCTCCATCCTCTCCATCCAACTCATTGGTGTGGATTGTCATTTGTTGATGACCTCACACAGATCCCTGAAGAATTCCACTAGTTACAGCTTGCCAAAAACAAAATCAGTAATGATCGCTTGTCCGTAATTCCTGAGGCTGCCCAGGGCGCCCCTGCTCCTGCGTAACAGCCTGGGATGGTTATATGGCGTCCTCCTGTGGTGTGTAATTTACTGAAATGATTTGAATACTTCATTCTAATCCTGTCTAACCCCATAGAGGTGCATTATGGCCTCCCCCTGCTGTATTGTTACGATGCTGACTGGCTGAATGGGATCTTTCTCTCCCTCTGTAACAGCCTTGGGGGTGAATTGACAGAACAACGGGTGAGGTAGGAGCAGCAGTTGGCCATTCGTCCCCTCTCCAACTTGCTGCTCAGTTTAGAAACATCATGGTTAGTCTGATTGTAACTGAATACCCCTTTCCTCTCTGTTCCCAATAAATGTTGACCCACCTGTCCATCAATGATCAGTCAAGGTCAACCTTGAATATCCTCAATGACCCAGACTTCACTGTTCCCGGGGGATGAGAACGCCACAGATCGCATAATGCAAAGGAGAAAGGAGCAACGTTATCTCAAATGGAAATGGGAGACCCCTTTTATATTAAAGCGTGTTAACCTCATAGCAAGTCACCTCTCTTTTCAGAAACAAGGGCACAGCAAATAGGAACAAACATATACCATTCAGCCCCTCAAACCTATCCCATAGTCAAATTGACTGTTCAGTCAAGTATTTATCAAACTTAGCTTCTACTGCACCCTTGGAAAATAATCCTGACACCTTAAGGCCACCGAGCATAAGAAATTGGAATTAGGCCATTTGGCCCATCAAGTCTACTTTGCTATTTGATCCTGTCGGGTGTGTTTCTCAACACATCTTTCCCGCCTTCTCACTGTAACTCTCGATCGTTGTTTTAATTTAACCTTTGTCTTAAAGACATAGTTGCGTCGGTGTCTCTGTATGTGTGTGTGATTGCGTGTGGGTTTCTGTGTATATCTGTTTAATGGCAGGAGACAGGGTGGTGGTGGATGGTTGTTTTTGAACTGGAAGCCTGTGGGCAGCGATGATCCAGAGGCAAAATTGTTGGGTACACTTTTGTTTGTCATTTATATATATGATTTAGATGAGAGTTATAGAAGGTATATTTCGCAAATTTGCAGATGACATCAAGTTTTGGTGTACAGTGAACAGTGTTTGTATAATGGTGAACAGCTGAAGATTACAAAGAGACCTTCATTAACTAAATCAATGATTCATAGAGATGTACAACAGGGAAACAGACCCTTCAACTTGTTCATGCCATCCGATTATTCTAAATTGATCCACTCACATTTGCCAGCATTTGGCCCATGTCCCACTAATCATAAAGCCATCCAGTTGCCTTTTAAATGTTATAATTGTTCCAGCCTCCGCCAGTTTCTCTGGCAGTTTTTTTTCCATAGAAGCACCATCCTCTGCAGGAAAAAAAGTTGTTCTTCATTGTCGTTCAAATATTTCTCTTCTCACCTTCAATCTATGCCTTCTAGTTTTAGACTCTCCTACCTTGTGGGGAAGGAACCTTGACCACTCACCCTATCCATGCCCTTCATAATTTTATAAACCTCTAGAAAGTGTAAATGTGACTCCAATCAAGACGGTTGGCTGCGCTTTCAGTCATCCTGGGTCTATAGTCTCAAATTCAGTAGTGGTACCTCTTCCTTCTCCATCAAGGCACGATTCCAAAAAGGTTTAATCAACTTGTTCAGACATATTATTGAACAGCTCTGTAGGAGTTGGAACTAGATTTTTCGGCGCAGTGATAGGAACACTACCATCACTCAGCATTAGCCCCTAAAGCTGCAACATGATGCTCTTGTATGTTGTTCATCAGCCTGTTGTAACATGCTGTGACACACCCCCACAGGACATGACTCCACTCCACCTTCTCCATAGATAGGGGCACTATCAGACAGTCATGGACTGGAATCGAATCCAGAGCTCCAGCGCGGAAACGTGGGCACCATCCATTAAACAAGGCCTAAATCATGCCCAGATTTCGGGTCATATTTGAAGTGTGTGGATTTATTGAATTCTGGTTAACTTTACCAAATTATGCAGGAGACATTTATAATTGAAAAAAAGTACAAGTTATTAGCCTGAACTAAAGGATGTTGAGTGCATTCGCTGTGTCATTGAGATAACGAATGAACATCTTCAATTGCTTGGCTATGATTTCTGGTTTAAATGGTTATTGCCAGTAGTCTGCTATATTAGGGAAAGAAATCCTGCAGACACACTCTGCACTATGAAGGATCTCGAGTAGATATCAATACTGAACACCAGAGAGGAGAAAGGAGCACAATTCTGGGCCCAAAACACCGGTCACTATTTCAAATCTCTATCATGTGGCTTCCCTCCTCCTAAAATCATTCATTGATACAAGGCAACTGTTTCCTTTCCAGCTTTTGGTTATGGACTCCTCGCTCAGCCAGCACAAGGCAAACCAAGATCTGGGTCTTTGGGAAACTCAAGGCTGGTGTTTGTAGGCCTTCTGGAGAGGGGATTATCGTTTAATCCAAAGGGGGAGTGTGAGGGGGCAGTAATATCACTCACTGGGCTGAGGTGTGGCAGATGGAGTTTAACATGGATACATGTGAGGCATTGCATTTTGAAAAAACAAACAAGGGGAGAGCTTATACAATTAATGCTGGGCTTTGGTAGTTATGTGGAAAAGAGAGACCCAGGGGCACAGGTATAATTCTTTGAAGTTGTGGCGTAGGGTGTTTAAGGTTACTTCATTGCTCATACCTTCGAGATTAGAAGTTGGGAATTCATGCTGAGATTGTGCAGGATATTGATACAGCCTCTTCTGAAGTACTGTGTGCAGTTCTGTTATAGGAAGGAGATTATTAATCCGGAGATGGTTGAGAAGAGATTACCAGGATGTTACCAGTAACACCTCATCTTCTGCCTTGGAAGCCCCAGACACACGGCATGAACATTGGATTCACTGGTTTACAAATCTCCCCTGGCCAACCCAGATCCCAGAAGCAACTCCCGGACTCACATCTGCCCTCTCGAGGAGACTTAATGTCCATCTTCCTTCCCACCATCTGCTCCACACTCCCCACCGATCTATCACTATCACCTCCTATCTTCACTCACCTATCGCTGATCTTTCCCCCAGCATCACCCCATCACCCATTTTCTGTTAGCCCCTTCTCCCTCCCCAGTCCTGAAGAAAGGTCCTGCCTGAAACGTCGACTCTCTTGCTCCTTGGTTGTTGCCTGGCTTACTGTGCATTTTCCACCGCCATGCTTTACCTGCACTGAATTATCCAATATCTGCAGTCCCCATTATCTCTTAGGTACAATTCCCTTTTAACATAGCCATGTCGCAGTCTGTTATAACCGCATGTAGTCTTAGGGATATTTTCTTCACAGATCATGGACGATAAAAGTTCTCTCAATGTCTTCCTGATATTGCAGTGCCTGATCAGTAGATACAGAATGTATGTTTCAATTCATAAATGAAGAAGCACGCTTATATTCGGATAACCCTCTGGCATTGCTCCCATATCCAAGGCAGATTGAATGTTTACACATGATTGATCTACCAGACCCAACATTTGTTCCCTCAGTCACCCCCACATATATCATCCAGAATATGTAAATTTTTAATCATAATTTGGAATTTTAATAAAAGACATTGAAGTGAAATGGTTTAACGGGAGGTATTTGTTCAGTGACTGTGATTGATGTCAGTCTCCGTGCATCCTAAATATGTCACTGAAGGACTTTCCTCTTCTATTAAGTAGGGACTCGGTTCAATGAGTTATCTCATAGTATCAGTGGGAGCATCACCGACAGCAGTAACAGGCATCAGCAGATCCAGAGAGAGGGGGAGGAGAGATCAGAATCTGAGAACATTAGACTGGAATGTTCCAACAATGGATCAGAATCTGAGACCATGAGCCTGAAATGTTCCAACAATGGACAGGAGTTTATCCGAGGTTCTTTACCGTCTCTCTCGGCCTTGGATCTCATTAGCTTTGTGGATCTGATGGTTATTCAAGTTGGTTACTATCCCATCCTCGCTAATTTGGTGTTCCTGGTAATTCATTCTATCTGTTCATTAAGCCAGGTTGGACTGAATTGCTGCACATATTATTTAAAATTTAGAAAGGTGGATGTCAACATTTTCAATTCCAATGAAATATTCCATTCCTCACAAATTGTATCGAGCAAATTACTCATGACAAATTACTCACCAAATTGTGAGGAGAACCAGACTGTTCTCAAACTCCATAATCCGTCTAGCCCTGCACAGATCTACATTTCTATATCCTCCCCACTCACTAATCCTGTCCAATACCACCATCATGATATCCACGACTCCTCCTCTGCCTCAGTGCATCTTCTAAATAAACCATCAATTGTGCCTTTGTTAAATCTGGATACAATTTATCAAGTCTCTTGTAACCACATGTCACTTACAGAATAATTGTTCTTGAGTATGTTGAACTTGTTTACTGCACAGATTCTGTCAGACGGGCAGATGCTGCATGCTGCTTAAGTCATTGACACATAATCTAGAGGCACAGAATAATAATCTGTTGATATCTCATGAACGAAATTGATGTTATTGAACTGAAACTATCATCATTTGTGAGAAAAGGCCCATCTGCTTGCTTCATGTCCTTCAGAGAAGCCAATGCGTTATCCTTCCCCAGTCATGTCTGGGCAAACCCACAACAATATGTTTTACTCTTGACTGTCCTGTGGAACAGCTGAACCAGTCACTCAGTTCAAGCTCAGCATAACATTCTGGCCTGACCATGGCTGCACACATCCCGTGAGAGACGAACAAAAGTAAAGTTAGCTCCCTTCCTCTGCTTGTTTTCCTTATTTCTACACTTCATTTCCATTCAGGTAGGTGACCATTCCCTGTTTCAAGTGCAATCTTTCTGACCGAGTCTCTCCCCAAGAGTGATGTTCATTTCCACGGGCACCTCTGGTGCTGGCTTTGCTGATGCTGACAGACAGATGTAAGGAACTTTTAAATTCCAAAACAGTAGCAGTGCATAGAGAAGGAATGGGTTTTTATGTCATAATAAAGATACGGAGACCAGTAAGTGAGTGAAAGGAATTATTGTGATCATCACTGAGAGTGTAGTTGAGGTAGTATTTGGGGTATTGTGGACAGATTTTTCTCCTTTAAAAGGAATTATCTCATTACAATAGAGGTTGTGCAAAGGGATTTTATGAGACTAATCCCTGGGCTGGTGGTAAAAGACGAGTGAGTGAAGGTTAATCTGTAGCACAGTCAGAGAATAACAGGTCATTGCATTGAAACTTGATGGTGATGGACAATCACTCGTTATATTCTACACAGACACTGAGAAGGTGATGAAGTCCATGGCTTGTATTTTTATTTTTACTCGGGATGCATGATTCTGGGAATTTAAGCGCCTCTATCGATAAAATCCTCAGTCATATCCAGCCTTGATATTAGGGTCAATCCCTCTTACCTGAGCAGGTCAGTTAAACACTTTTGTTAATGTTAATACGTGATGGTATCTGTGTGGAGAGTATTTTCTTCTCATAGAGGGTAGTGAATGTTAGGAATTCTCGGTCTAGAAAGTTAGGGGAGCTATACCACTCCAAGTATTTAAAAAGGAGACAGATGATTTTTTGATCAGTAATAGAGCTGAGGGGTGTGAAGAATTGCGCATTAAAGAAGAGTTAATGCCAACAGTAGGTTAGCCATGATAGCATACAATGGTTTGAGCATCCAAATTACCTCTTCCTGTTTCTTATGTTCTCATATTCTGTCTTTGGAAAGTTAATGGTTTTAATATTCCTGGAAATTTTGCTATTGAATGTTGAGGACAATGAGAGAAAAGAATTTTGTGAGCCATCTCTGGGAGAGGTATGGGCTGGATATTCACATGAATCTGGGTCTACAACATGACCAACAAATGAAACACCACTTGCAGAGAGGAGACACTCTTAAAAGAGGTGAGAGACCACTTTCATACACAGCTTGGATTTCCCATCACATTTTCCAACTCACAGCAAACCACACAGTGTTGATGGACTGAATGATATCCTGTAATACTGCGAACCAGGTATTTGGAGCAAGTGGTCTCTATCTGCTCCTATACAAGTGGTTTTAAGGACTGAATGGAACATAGGAACAGAGAACTGAAGAGCAGGAGTGGGTCATTAGGCACTTCGTCATTGCTCGAACAGACAGTAAGATCATGGCTGATCTGAGAGTGGTCTGCGCAGCACTTTTCAGTCTGTCCACAATTTTCCTCCATTCACATGTCTGTCAAATGTTCCAAAACACAACTTTGAATAAATGCAAGCATCCAGGCACAATACTAAGGAACTGCACAAAGTCAAAGTACACAGGCAGCACAATTCTGGAAGGCAACAGGCATTTATCTGTCAGTCTTGTTCCCATTCAATTAATGCTGTTGCAGTTTATCATTTTAGATTTGTTCATGGAATGTGGGTGTAGTTGATAGGCCAACATTTATGTACCATGTCTAATTACGCTGGAAGTGGTGGTGTTGAGCTGCCATCTTGAGCTGAAACCTCTGGGGAAGAGAATTCCCATTTGAACAGCCCGTGCGAATTTCTCATTTCTGCTCCGATAAATGTTGGAGGGTTGCTGTGTCCTTTTCCAGCCCCACTTCTCCACTGGTTACAACAGGTTTGAAGTGTAACCTAGCCCAGTCTCTCAAAAAATGTGAATACACAGAGTCACACACGTACAGACACATACACAATCGCACATATCTGTAGACGAAAATGAATAGGAAAAGGTTTCCAGAGTTTCATAATAGTTGAACTCATTTCAAATGGAAAAGAGAAAATGCGTCCCAACTGATACACTGTCTCCAACGGTATTCTACTCAAACAAGCTGCTGGTATGAGACTTCTTCCTGGAACAGTTGGTTTTGGCAGAATTTCCTTTCCTTCAATCAGAGGAGTGATTCCCATGAATCCTCAACAGGAATGCTCCAAGTTTGGTGAAGATGACTCAGGGATTTTTACTCTCACATTTTGCGGTCAGAAGGGACAAAGCGAGAGAGAGGGGGCAATAGACAGTGGGTAACGACCATAAGATCATCGGATACAGGAACAGAAATTAGGCCATTCAGCCCATCGAGTCTGATCCACTACTCAATTAAGGCTGATAAGTTTCTCAAAATCATTTTCCTGCCTTCTCCCTGTAACCCTTGAACCCTTTGATACTCAAGAAGCTAACGACCTCTATCTTAAATATACACAATGAACTGACCTCCACTGCCTTCTGTGAAAATGAATTCCATTCATTTTCCACTCTCTGGCTGAAAATGTTTCTCCTTACTTCCGTTCTTAAAGAATTTCCCTTGGCTCTAAGGTTGTATCCTTTGGTCCTATAGTTTCCTACCAATGGAAGTCTTCTCACCATCCGTAATGTCCAGGCCATTTAGTATTCTGTATGTTTCAATTAGATCCCCCCCACATCCATCTGAGTTCCATCAAGAACAGACCCAGCATCCTCAAACGTTCTCATATGTTAAGCTTTTCATTCCTGGGAACATTCCCGTGTACCTCCTATAAACCCATTCCTAGGTCAGCACATCCTTCCTGAGATATGGGGCTCAGAACAACGCACACTACTCCAAATATAGTCTGACAAGAGCCTTATAGAGCCTCAGAAGTACGTCCCTGCTTTTACATTCAAACCCTTTCAAAATAAATTCCATCACTGCATTTGCCTTCCTAACTACTGACACAACCTGCAAGTTTACATTGAGACAATCCTGGAGTAGAATTCCCAAGTCGCTTTGCACGTCAGACATCTGAATTTTCTGGGTAGTCCATGTTTTTTTATTCTTCCTAACGAAGTGCATGTTCCCACAATTTCCCACGTTGCACTCCATCTGCCATTTCTTTGCTTATTATCCTAACCTATACAAATCCTTTGTGAGCCTCCCTGCCTCTTCGACGTTACCTGTCCCTATACCTATTTTTGCTTCATCTTCAAACATAGATAGAATGCCTTCAGATCCTTCATCTGGAACGTTAATGTATAAAGTGAAAAGTTATGATCCCAACATTGAGCCTTATGGAACACCACTTGTCACCGACTGTCAACCGGAGGGGGACACTTTTATCGACACTGTTTGCTTCCTGCCAGACAGCCAAACTTCTATCCATGTTAGCACCTTGCCTCTAACACCATGGGCCCTTGCCTTACTCAGTAGCCTCCTGTCAAAGATCTTCTGGATGTTCTGGTCGATGACATCCATGTCTCTCCTTGATCTAAGCTGATTGTTACATCCTCAAGGTTTTCTAGCAGATTTTCCAGGCATGACCTTCCCTTGATGAAACCATATTAACTTTGTCCTACTTTACCATCCACATCCAAGTATTCAGAAATTTCATCCTTCACAATGGATTCCAGGATCTTACGTACAGCCAAGTTTAGATTAGTCAGTTTGTAATTTTCCGTTTTTTGTTTACTTTTTTAAACGGTGGTATCACGCTACTGATTTTCCAGTCCTCTGGGAATCTCCCTGATTCGAGAGATTCCTGAAAGATCTCCACCAACGCCTCCCCTGTCTCATCAGCTATCTGCCTTAGAAATCTGGAGTGGAGTCCATCTGGTCCAGGTGATTTACTTACCTTCAGGCCATGCGGTTTTCCCAGCACCTTCTCTGAGGTGATGACCACCTTACTCAGGTCTGTCCACTAAGTCTTTTCAATGTTTGGGATATTACTCGTGTTTTCAACCGTGAACGCTGACACAAAGTAATTTTTCAGCTCCTCATTCATTTCCTTGTTCCACATTACTATCTCTCTTGTGTCAATTTCTAGCGATCAGATGCCCAATTTTGCTTCTCTTTTGCCCTTTATGCCTCGAAAGAAGCTCTTACAGTCTTTCTTTACTTGACTGGAATGCTTATCCTCATATTTAACTTTCTTACTCCTTATTTTTTTTCTCTCTGTTGGTCTTTGCAAGTGTTACGATATGGGGGTGAACGCCTCTGTTAATGAAACCAAACACCCAGGAGAGCTCACCTCACCTCGTAATCTATTAGAATATGAGTGACAGAGAACTCCCAAATTCCACTTTTTAAAGAAAATAACGCCAATTTATTTTTAACTGTAAAAGTGAACATTATGCCACAACTATTTACAACTTTAACCAACCAACCCCCCACAACTGCCCCAAAATCTCTAACAATATGCTGTTTCAATAAGACACTTATAAAGATTACATCAACTTAATTTCAAAACTACACAGCCACTGCCGTCCTCAGTGATGTTACTCTCGTGGCTGCTGAATTCCCTGGGTCGTCGTATTTCTGTTTACTGTGAATATGTTTCATATCAAAAAACAAATATGATAGTGAGTATTTCCTAATTTCTTGCGGAGCAAGATGATTGATCCCAGGCTTCTTCCGTGTCGATGGCATCTGTTCTCTCCCCAATTTTCAAAATGTCCGCATTTTATGTCCCCAGCATCAAACTGTCTCACTGTTTCAATGTTGGCAAAACAATAAATTTAATCTCGATTTGCTTTCAGTGACAGAGAGAGTGAAGGAAAGAGAGTGTTGCCTGCAATAGTGAGAGTAGTGGAGCAAGAGCCTTGTTCGGGGGCAGGGGCTGTAACAGATATACAGAGAGTGTGAGGGAGTAGAGAGAATAGGAAGACCTTTGTCCTGGCTGAACGGGGAAGATTATTGATGCTTGTCCTGTATTGATGGGCATTTCTTCAGATCATCTCAGCATCGGGGTGAGCCTCCCCAATGTCTTGTCCACGTCTATCACTAATAACAGCACAGAGCACATCTCATAGCTTCTTCAGAATATGTTTGTATGGATCATGCAAACAACAAGGAGGAACGCACATTGGTGCCTTACACATCTAAACCAAAACTGTTGTGCAACTTTGCGCATCCGATTATCTGGAAATTAGATGTGTAAATATCTTGGGTGATGCGGTAATACTGGATGATCTAAATTTGCATCTAAACAGCCTTAACTAAATGATTGCTAATGCTGTGAAAAATCTATTTCATGTGTATATGAGGTAGGTTGAAGAGTGTGCTGTGAACCAAAGTAGATAGCAGGTTATTTTGGGTGTGGTGTTGTGTGGTCAGAAGGACTAATTACTTACCGTGCTCTGAGGCAGCCTTTGGGCAATTGCATTAATATGTTGAATTTTACACGGCGCCTGCAAGCAATATAGAATTTTTTAACATTACACTCAAATATCATTGAAACCCGAAGGCGAGAGGGTCAAGTGAATTGGAAAAATACAATATCACATTTAGTGTGAGACAAACATTGGCTTTTAGTGATAGAAATACTGTATTGTCTGAAAAATACATACATATCACTAAGTTACAAACACCAACGAAACTGAAGGTGACTCATTAATGGTTTACGTAAGAAAGCAAAGATTGCATTAAATCTAAGGAAGCAGCTTCAGAAGAATTCCAGATATTGTGAAAACCTGAACATTCTGAGAGATTTACTTTTCCGATAATAAGGATGAAGAAAGTGTTAAGGAAATCAAAAAGAACATGAAAACAAACAAACAGGAAACACACAGACTGCTTACATCTACAATCCATATACCAAAGAAAACAAAAGCAAGGGCAAATGTAGAAATTTGTAAGGTATAGAAGAATTTATTGTGGGGAACAAGGAAATGGCAGAGAAAATAACCAGCTACTTTGCATCTGTATTCATGGAGAAAGCGCCAGGCAATCTCTGTGTAAAGCAAGTGATCACATGGGACTTGTGGAACTAAAGACATAAAGTCCATTCATATCAGCAACAAGGTAGTCCTTGAAAATTGAGCTAGATTGATCATTGCTAAGTCTGATGCGCCAGATATACTTCATATCAAAATGTCAGAAATAAAACAGCATATTAATTGAACTGTCGGTGACTGTATTTTATTTTCTTGCAGACTCTGCAAAGGCCATAGACATTGTAGATAACTGAAAGGTAGTAAACATGATCCATCTATGTACACAGGGAAGAAGAGATAATGTGGAGAACTGCAGACCAATTCATTTGACATATGTAGGGAAACAGTTGGAATCTATTATATAAGAAGTGATATTGGGTACTTAGAAATGAACAGCAAAATTGCAGAGAATCACAATGCATTGCTGACAGAGAATTCTTGCCTGACAAACATCGGAATTATTTGAAGTTCTTTCTCGCAGCATAGACCACGGACAGCCAGTGGAAGTAATGTATTTGGATTTTCAGAAGTCAGGGCAGGAAAAATGTCTAGTTGCAACAGTTGCTCCTTTTTTGATGTATTTTAGGTGTTGGAGATGATTTCCTCGAATTCCAGAAGCAGCAATTACTGTTTTATATGCTGTTGCATTATTTTGGAACTTTGGGAAAAAAAGTCAAAGCAACAGCAGCTTTAAGAGGGAAAAGAACAGACAAAGGAAGCACATGGTGAGGGGAAGGAACTGATAGGACAGCGTACCTGCTGAGTTACTGCCTTTTGTATTTGATTCATGTATCGCTGGATATCGGAGTGCGTCTAGGAAATTTAACAAACAGTGAAATTTGCAACTGGTTTGGAGGAACTGTTTGGGCAAAGTTCCCTGCCAGATAAGTGAATTGTTTTATCTGTGTCCTACAGAAAGTCTGCAGAAGTAAGTCGAGTGGGTTCTTCCTTAATTATATGTTTTTGAGATATGTCTCTTGATTAATCGTAAAATATAAACCATAAATATTAATTTAAACTTGAGCAGTGTTTTGTAGAGGAATAAGACACTTTTGTTTTTCTGGGTCAGTAGATTGTGAAACAGCACAAATGGCCTTAGTAGAATCATATGCGCTTCTTGTCAAATGCGAGAGTTTAAAGAGGATTTAAGGGTTACTGCAGATTATATCTGCAATAAATGCTTCTGGTTGAGAATTCTGTCAGATCGAATGTATCGTTTTGAGAGACAGTTAAAGACAATGAAGAATTTGTAACAGCAGCAGTATGTGATGGATAGCAGTTATAGGAAGGGGGGAGGTCTCAGATACAGTCACATAGATGGGTTAACTCCAAGTAAGGTAAAACAGGAGTCTTCTGCGACTGTCCCCATTTCAAACAAATATGCTGTTTTGGAAAATGTAGCGGGTGATGGATTCACAAGGGAATGTAACACGAACAGGCAAGTGTCTGGTATTGAGATTGGCTCTATTGCAACAAGGGATACGTCGGATTCCACGAGGTCAATTGTGTTAGGGGACTCCCTAGTCTGAGGAACAGACAGACGGTTCTGTGGCCAGCAGAGAAAAAAATGGTACCAGGATCAATGATGTCTCAGAAAGGGTGTAGAATGTTCTCACGGGGGAGAGGGGCCAGCAAGAGGTCATTGTCCAAATTGGAACCAACGACATAGGAAGGGAAAATTTTGAGATTCTGGACGGAGATTGCAGGGTGTTAGGCAGAAATACTAAAAGGAGGTTCTCGAGAGTAGTAATATCTGGATTACTCTTGGTGCTACGAGCTAGTGAGAACCGGAATAGAGGGATAGAGCAGATGAAGGCATGGCTGTGGAGCTGGTGTATGGGAGAAGTATTCACATTTTTGGATCACTGGAATCTCGTTTGGGGTGGAAGGGACCTGTACCAGAAGGACGGATTGTATCTAAATTGGAAGGGGGTGAATAAACTGGCAGGGAGATTTGCTCCAGCTGCTCGAGTGGATTTAAACTAGTAAAGCGGGGGAGGGGGGAGTGGGCAGAGAGATAGTGAGGAACCAGATCAATCTGAAATTGGTACAATTGAGAAAAGAAACAAGTCAAATAGTCAGGGCAGACAGGGACAAGGTAGGAATAATAAAGTAAACTGCATTTATTTCAATGCAAGGGAACTAACAGGGAAGGCAGATGAACTCAGGGCATGGTTAGGAACATGGGACTGGGATATCATAGCAATTGCAGAAACTTGGCTCAGAGATGGGCAGGACAGGCAGCTAAATGTTCTCGGATACAAATGATACAGTAAAGATAGAAAGGGAGGCAGGAGAGGAGTGGGAGTGGCGATTTTGATTAGGGATAGCATTACAGCTGTACTGAGGGAGGATATTCCCGGAAATACATCCAGGGAAGTTATTTGGGTAGAACTGAGAAATAAGAACGGGATGATCACCTTATTGGGCTCGTATTATAGACCCCCTAATAGTCAGAGGGAAATTGAGAAACAAACTTGTAAGGAGATCTCAGCTAGGGTGTCAGAAAGTAGGGTGATTCGGTCGGAGACTTTAACTTTCCAAACATAGACTGGGGCTGCCATAGCTTTATGGGTCTAGATGGAGAGGAATTTGTTAAGTGTGGACAAGAAAATTTTCTGATTCAGTATGTGGATGACCCTACAAGAGAAGGTGCAAAACTTGACCCACTTTGGGGAAATAAGTCAGTGGAAATGCACTATGGGGCGAGCTACCGTAATTCTATTAAATTTAAAATAATGATGGAAAAGGATAGACCAGATCTACAAGTTCAAGTTCTAAATTGGAGAAAGGTCAATTTTGATGGTATTTGGTAAGAACGTTCAAAACCTGATTGGGGGCAGATATTCACAGACGGCTGGAAAATGGGAAGCCTTCAGAAATGAGATAACAATAATTCAGAGACAGTATATTCCTGTTAGAATGAAAGCAAAGGCTGGTAGGTATAGGGATTGCTGGCTAACTAGGGGGTTTGATTAATAAAAAGAATGAAGCATCTGTCAGGTATAGACAGGATAGATCGAGTGAATCCTTAGAAGGGTATAAAGGCAGCAGGAGTATACTTAAGAGGGAAGTCAGGAGGGCAAAATGGGGACATGAGATAGCTTTACCAAGTAGAACTAAGGAGAATCCAAAGGGTTTTTCTTTACAAATACATTAAGGACAAAATCATAACTAGGGAGAGAATAAGGCCCCGCAAAGTTCAGCAAGGCAGCGTTTGTGTGGAGCCGCAGAAAATGGGGGAGATACTAAACGAGTATTTTGCATCAGTATTTACTGTGGAAAAGGATATGGAAGACATAGAATGTCAGGAAATAGATGGTTACGTGTTGAAAAATGTCCATGTTACAGAGGAGGAAGCGTAGGATGTCTTGAAATGGTTAAAGGTGGACAAATCTCCAGGACCTGATCAGGTGCATCCGAGAACTCTGTGGAAAACTACAGATGTGATTGCTGGGCCTCTTGCTGAGATATTTGTATCATCGATGGTCACAGGTGAGGTGGCAGAAGACTTGAGGTGGGCTAACGTGGTGCTACTGTTTAAGAAGGGTGGTAAGGACAAGCCAGGGAACTATAGGCCAGTGAGCCTGACGTCGGTGGGGGGCAAGTTATTGGAAAGAATCCTGAAGGACAGGATGTACATGCATTTGGAAAGACAAGAACTGATTAGGGATAGTCAACATGGCTTTGTGCATGGATATCATATCTCACAATCCTGCCAGAGTTTTTTGAAGAAGTAACGAAGAGGGCAGAGCGGTAGATGTGATCTATATGGACGTGTTCGACAACATTCTCTATGGGAGACTGGTTAGCAAGTTTAGATCGCATAGAATACGGGGACAACGAGCCATTTGGATACAGAACTGGCTCAAAGTTGAAGACAGAGGGTGGAGGTGGACGGTTGTTTTTCAGACTGGAGGCCTGTGACCAGTGGAGTACCACAAGGATCAGTGCTGGGTCCTCTATTTTTTGTCATTTACATAAATGATTTGGATGCGAGCCTAAGAGGTATCGTTAGTACGTTCGCAGATGACAACAAAATTGGCGTGCAGTGGACAGCGAAGAAGGTTACCTCAGAGTACAACAGGATCTTGATCAGATGGGCCAATAGTCTGAGAAGTTTAATTCAATTTACTTCATGGAGTTTAATTCAGATAAATGCGAGGTACTGCATTTTGGGAAAGCAAATTTTAGCAGGACTTATACACTTAATGGCAATGTCCTGGGGAGTGTTGCTAAATAAAGAGAGCTTGGAGTGCAGGTTTATAGCTCCTTGAAAGTGGAGTGGCAGGTAGATAGGATAGTTAAGGCGGCGTTTGGTATGCTTTCCTTTATTGGTTAGAGTACTGAGTATTGAAGTTGGGAGGTCATGTTGGGGCTATACGGGACACTGGTTCGGCCACTGTTGTAATATTGCATGGAATTCTGGTCTCCTTCCTATTGGAAATATGTTGTGAAAATTGAAAGGGTTCAGGAAAAATTTACAAGAACGTTGATGGGTTTGGAGCATTTGAGCTACAGGGAGAGGCTGCACAGGCTGGGGCTGTTTTTCATTGAGCGCTGGAGGCTGAGGGGTGACCTTATAGAGATGTATAAAATTATGAAGGGTATGGAGAGGATAAATGGACAAAGTCTTTTCCCTGGGGTCATGGAGTCCAGAACTAAAGGGCATAGGTTTAGGTTGAGAGGCAGAAGGTGTTGGGTGGCACGGTGGCACAGTGGTTAGCAATGCTGCTGTATAATGCTAGAGACTCAGGTTCAATTCCTGCCTCAGCTGTCTGGACTTTCTGCGTGGAGTTTGCATATTCACCCTGTGTCTGCGTGGGTTTCCTCCCACAATCCAAAAATGTGCAGGCTAGGTGAATTGGCCAGACTAAATTGCCTGTGGTGTCAGGTGAAGGGATGAATGTAGGGGAATGGGTCTGGTGGGGTTGTGCTTCGGCGGGTTGTTGTGGACTTGTTCCCACACTGTAAGTAATTAAACGTAAAGGACCTAAGGGGCAACTTTTTCACACATACAGTGGTACGTGTATGGAATGAGCTGCCAGAGGATGTGGTGGAGGCTGGGACAATTGCAGCATTTAAAAGACGTTTGGATGGTTATATGAATACGAAGGGTTTGGAGGGATATGGTCCGGGTGCAGGCAGGTGAGACTAGATAGTGTTGGGATATCTGCTCGACATGGACGGGTTGGACTGAAGAGTCTGTTTCCATGCTGTACATCTCTATGCCTTTTTAACTCATACAGTGAGTTCGTAAATGCAAATAGCGTGAATGGTATTTGGAGGAATACATGTAATTGGAAAGTTAAAGTTAGGTTGGAGATTGTTCAAGGGAATTGAAATATAGAGGTAAAGGCATCATGAAGCAGTGGCATAGAATGTTGATGAGAGTGTACCTGAGGTATTGAGTGCAGCGTTGGTGATCTAATCTAAGAAAGATTACACTGATCACAGAGGACGTGCAATGGACATTCTCCAGATTAATTCCTGAGATGACAAGAGTTTCTGATGGGGAGAGTTGTCTTGCGACCTCTCCAGTTTCAAAGCATGAGAGGTGATCGCAGTAAAATTTCAAAACTCTATGATTCATGTGATGTGGTGGAAATAAACAGGATGTTTCTCTAGCTGTCTACTCTATATTTAAGGCAAATAATGACAGGATAAGGGATTTGCCATTTAAGACCGTAATAAGGAGGACATTCTTCTCTTGGAGGGGACTGACGAACACAGGAGCGTGGAAGCCTGTTGGCAGGGCAAGATTAAGGAGAATCCCAGATATTCTTCACGTATATCAGGTGGAACAGAACAACCAGGGAACATGTGGGGCCTATTAGTGACTTGGCAAGTTGTATCCAAACTCAACTTCATGGTAGAAGGGTGTTTGTGTGACTGGAGCCCAATTTCCCCGGTGCACCCGGTAGAGATCAGTGCTGTGTTCCGTATTATTTGTGGTATTCATAAGTGATGTGAATGTGAAGTGGGTAGGGGGAGTGTGATACGTACGTTTGTGTTTGACACAAAGATTGGCCGGGTGGTTGGCAGTGAGGAGGGAGGTCTTATGTTACAGGAAGATACAGATAGAATGGTCAGATGGACAGAACAATGGCAGATGGAATGTATCCCTGATAAATAGGGGATAAAGTTTGGAAGAAGGAACCAGACAAGGGGAGTACTCAAAGAATGACATCACACTAGGAAGCTCAGAGCGTGCTTCTCCACACATTCCTGAATGTGACTGGATATGATAATTGATGAGTTCAGCATGACTGTAGGTAAAGCCTTTATTCATTTACCCAAAGATTATCCGAGTTTTATATAGCACTTCGGTAAGGCCAAATGAAATATTGTGTGCAGTTCTGGGAGCCGCATTACAGGAAGGATGTGATTGACTGGATGAGGTGAAGAAGAGATTCACCAGGATGCTCCCTGGGATGGACCATATTAGCTGTGGAGAGAGGCCGGGTAAGCTCGAGTTATTTATTTTGCAGCAGAGGAAGTTGAGCGGATAAGTCATTCAGGTTTAAGATTACAAGGGGCATGGACAGGGAGAATAGACAACAGCTGTTCTTTTTAGTCAAAGTTTCAGCTTCCATACAGAGTGAAACCAGGGAATGGAGAATGGAGAACAGAGAAACATGACACAGCTACTTCACTTCTGTGTTCACAGAAAAATACATAAACAAAGCCTTCCCAGCAATAGGAGAAAATCTGAGTCTGATGAGAAAATTATGTGGAATGAAACTAGCAAAGAAACTAATTTGGAGAAATTATTGGAACTGAAAATAATGGGCATAGAAAAAAAACAACACAGATTGATGAAATGGGAAACATATTTGAGAAACTGACTGGTAGATCAGTTACAGAAAATACAACAGATGCATTGAACTTGGATTTTCAGCAAGAATTTTAATAGAGTCCCAAGCCTAGTGTGCAAAGTAAAAGCACATGGGATAGGGGATAATATATGAACATGGTGTTAAAATGGGAGTGTTGACAGGAAACAATGAGGAGGAATAAATGGATGGTTTTCAGTTTGGAAGGCTCATGTGGCATCGTAATGATTGGTGCCGGGGCACCAGATATTCTCAATACATCTCAAACATCTCGTTGAGGGAATCAAATGCCAAGTTTCTAAGTCTGCTGATGGAACTAGGATTTTGAAAGTGAGGAGGATGTGAAAAAACTTAAAGGTGATTGAAACAAACGGAGTGAATGAGTAAACATGTGGCAGATGAAGAGCAGTGTGGATAGATGTGATGTTGTCTACTCTGTTGGGAAACACTTAAATTCCAGGCAACCATTGGAAAAGGGAGTGGTTGAGAAATGTCCATCTATGAAAGGAACTGCACTTTTCTTCTGTTATTGTTTGGACAGGCATCTGAGTTCCATGCAGGGCAGTGAGTTCTGAAGACAGAAGCCAATACAGGGAATACATTGGCACACAGACCAGTTTACACAGACCCCTCATGTGGGGAGCTTTAACATTGAAAAGATTCTGGGATTTCCCTGTACACCAGTCACTGAAAGCAATATTGCAGAAAGCAGTCAGGAAGATAAATGGGGTGTTGACTCTTATTTCAGGTTGGCTTGAGTCCAGGAGTCAGGGTGTCTCAGTGCAGCTGTACAGGCCCTTGGTTAGACCTCAACTCGAACATTGTGCAGTATTGTGTGCAGTTTTGGTGTCCGTACCGAATAAAGGACAAACCTGACATTGAGGGAGAGCAGTGAAGGATGAACAGACTGATCTCTGGAATGGCAGACTTTTTGTGGAGCAGAGTTTGGGACAACTGAGCCTGTATTCCATGGGGTTTAGGAAAATGAGTGGAGATCTCAGTGAGATATATAAAAAACTGACAGGGTTAGGTAGATTGGAAGCAGTGTTGATAATTCCCTTGGCTGGGAAGTATAAAACAAGAGGCCACAGTATTAAATACAGATGGGTCACATTGCATTTAGATACGAATAAATGTCTGCACTCAGAGACTGGTGAACCTGGGAATTCTCTCTCACATAAGGCTGTGGAAGACAAGGCACTAAAGACTAATAAGGATGTCTAGACACCGAAAGGATGGGGGAGAGAGCAGGAGTATGTCGTAGAAATAAAGGGTCAGCCATCATTATATTGAATTGGATAGCAAACTCGACAGACCAAGGGGACAACTGCAGTTCCTATTTTATAGCTTCACAAGGTTAATCACATTAAGGCATGTGTATAGTGTGTGGGGAAAGTGTATTGAGGAGATGTTCAGACATTAACTAGAATGGGGCAGGCTCAATGTGCTGTATGGCCTATTCCACTCCCGATGTTTCTGTGCGGTCTGTAGGAAAGCTCTGTAAATGTTGTCACAAGTTCGCAGATGTTAGGAAGGGGGTCTCTGCAGGGTCAACAGGACATTCTTTCCAGTTCCCTTTCCCATACTGAGGCTGAGGCTGGGTGTTCTGTCCGGTTTTATCCTTTAAGACCTTGGAGCAGTTTGATACAATAGAGTATCTTACTTGGCTTTTTCAGAGACCATTGAAGAGTTGATACATGTCTGTGTGTCTGGAGTCAGATTTAGGCCAAACCAGGAAAGCACGGGAGAATCACTTCCTGAAAGTTCATTGGAAAAACAAATTGGTGTTTACAATCGACATTGACTTCAAGGCCACTGTTACTGACACCAGATTTGAGATCTCGATATTTTATTAATTGTTTTTAACTTCCACCAGCTGCCAGAGCATTAGCCTGGTCTGGATTATTCATCCAGTGTCTTTTCCAAAACAGCACCATCTCCACATGGGGACTGATCGGAAATCACACTGAGCAAGTTTATGTCTGTGCTGCTTGACAGCTCTATCAAAACGAACTCCCAATTTGACTATCACGATGAGACTGAGAGGGTTGTAATTGGTCAGATTGTAATTATTCCCCGACACTGAGTAATTTTCCACATTGCCAGGGAGATGTCATAGTTGGAGCTGGAAGGAAACCGCTTCCCCAGGGGCACGGCTTGTTGTACAGCAAAAGTCTTCAGTCCTATTGCAGGAATGGTGTCAGGGCTCATTGCCTTTGCCGTCTCAACTGTGTTCAGCTGTTTCTTCATGTCACGTGCAGCAAATCGAATTGGTTGAAGACTGATCTATGATTCTGTGGGCATCATGATGACGGTGAGTTGAATCATCGACTCAACACCCCTGGCTAGGATGGTACAGATACTATTTCCTTGATTTTTACACTGATGTGCAGAGCTGATCCATTGATAGAATGGGAATAATTGTGGAGCCCTCTCTAACAGTTAGTTGTTTAATCGTCTAACAAGATTTTTGGCCGAATGTGGCAGACTGCAGAATTCGATCTGGGTGTATTGACCTTGTGACAATTTCTTTCTCTCTATCATTAGATTTGGGTTCATTTGATTTGATAGGAGTCATTGTCGTATGTATCTAAGTGGAGTGAAACTCTTTGTTTATACACAGTTCTGGCAGATCAGAGTGAGAGTTGGAGCTGCCTTTTTTTAGAGACATGGAGTGGCCAAAATTTAAAAGTCTACTTCAACTGTCTGTTTTTGAAGAGGCACAAAATAGCCAGATATTAAAATAGGTTGCTTCAGCATCAGTGAAAAAAGGACCTTTGAGAAGGGAATTATTCCAAAGGAAAATAAAGGATAATCTGATTCATAAGATTCTGAAACATGCCAACATAGTGATAAAGAAAGTTCTTTTTTAAAGAATCGATTATTTTTAACAGGACACAAATGAAATAATGAAATTGTAGCACAAAAACTTTGAAGAATCATTACAAAAGGTAACTTATTCTGATCTCAGTAAGGATTCTTTTCATCCACAAAAACAGCAACTCAAGTTATCTTTCAGAAGCTCGCTGCGCCTTTGAAACTATTACAATAGTAATAGGTCCGAGTTAAATATTTGGTAAATAATCATGGACACAGATTTCAACGTAATTCTAAAAGCTTAAAGAGATGCCTGGCATGTCTTGTCGAATTCACTAAGAAAAAAAGTTAACAGTAGAAATAATAATAACAATACGAATTTTGTAACAGAATCAACTTTTTAATGTAAAATGTGATCTCGGAATTTGATAAGAGATAGCCTGCCCATTGGAGAATAGAATTTATGCAATCCTTCAAGATAAACAATGAGGGATATGACTAAAAAGAGCACAGCCACGAACTTTGGAATGCATTATAGAAAGATTCCAAGAACTAGAGATAACAACAATCGTTAAACTTCCGAAACAAATAAGAACCTCGGGCTGTCCCTGGGAGTGTCCATCATTGATCAGTTGTTTCACAAGATTGGTTGTGCAGAAGGGGAGTGGAGGGTGCACTGACAAGGTTGTGTATGATCATTGCAACACAGAACGTATAAAAATACTGTATTTTTACTGTAAACTCATTGATTTGCCGTCTGATCTGAGCTAAAGATTATGGAAACCATTGTCTTCTCATGTCAAAGTCAGATTCGAGGAAGATCCTTTGGGATTCTCCCAGCATTAACCAGGTTTTGCTTGAATTAAAGTCCATTCCGTGCCTGTGCCCTGTCTGCCTCCAGAGTCTTTGACCCTAGCTGGGGAATCTCGCTCCTACAATAAGCAAGGAACATACAGATCATAGGGTGAAGGAAAAACTTAGACTGAGACATACAGGCTGCACCAGAAAGGGCATGCAATAGGCAACATCAATGTGAGCAAGATCAGCATAATTTGAAGCTAGAGAATCCATTCCTCAGTTTAATAATGGCTGGGAAGAGGCTATCCAGGAGCTGCTGGTTTGTGTGTTCAAGCTTCTGTATTGTCTGCATTGTGGAAGAGACTGTAGGAGATCCAGGGTTCGATGGGTGTTTGATCATGTTATCAGCCTTTCCACGGCAGTGAGCTGTGTAAATGGAGACAATGGATAGGACGCTGGTTTCCGTGATGGCATGGGCTGTGCACACAACCTTCTGTCATTTCTCTTCCTTTCCTGGGCATGTCCCAGCTTATCCAACCTCTCCGTATGACTCAGACCCTTGAGTCCTGGCAACATCGTTGTAAAGTTTCAGTTTAATACCATCCTTCCTATAGCAAGGTGACCAAAACTGAACACAATGCTGAACTTGGAAATATTTGGAACGATAAGTTTTACTCTGCTGCCAATTATTATGCAGCTGTGATATTGCTTTATTTTTTGTGTTATTCTGAAACCTTATTATTCATTGAATCCTCTGACGGTAATCCCCTCGGGTGAACGTCCTGCTGACTGCTTGAATGTGAATCAATCTATTTGTGTGGACTGATATTTTGAGGCCGCTGTATATCGGAGAACAGGAAGAGATGATGGATGATTGTGCAGTGTGTGTCCTTTACTGGACCAGCTTGTCTCTCCAGGCACCTAAAGCTTTTATTGGGGACCAGAGTACCTCAGAATCGTTACATCACAGAAGAAAGCTACTTAGCCCGTTGTAGGTCTCTGCACATAGAACATTACAGCTAAGTTCCTACAACATCCTTCAGCACTGCCGACAGATCCACCGACCCTACTGTCAACCGTAAATTTACTAAATCATCCTTCTATACCCTCATTAAGGTCATTTTCAAAAGTACAAACAACAGTCACTCTAAAGCAGATCCTTGCAGTATACCCCTAGCAACTAAACTGCAGGATAATCATTCGCCATCAACTATCACCTTCTGTCTGCTTTCAGTTAGCCGATTTGTGATCCAAACGCTAAATCACTCACAATTCCACGTCTCCATATTTTCTGGGAGAAAGTAAAGACTGCAGATATTTGAGATCAGAGTCGAGAGTGTGGTGCTGGAAAAGCACAGCGGGTCAGGCAATATCCGAGGAGCGAGGAGAAAATGAAGACTGCAGATGCTGCAGACCAGAAAACTGATTCCTGATGAAAGCCTTACAAGAGAAACATCAACTTGCATGCATCTTGGACGCTGCCTCATCTGTTCGGCTTTTCCAACACTACGCTCTCCATATTTTCTTCAATAGCCTACCATGAGGGACCTTATAAAACGCTTCACTGAAATCCACATACCTCACTTTACCCTCACCCACCTGTTTGGTCACCTTCTCAATGAACTCGGTAAGATTTGTGAGGCATGACATACCTTTCACAAAACCTTGTTGACTATTCCTAATCAAATGATTCCTTTCTAGACGATAGTAAAACCTATCTCTTATAATCCTTTCCAACACCTTACCCATAACCAAAGTAAGCCTGGTATCTAATTAACAGGGTTGTCCCTTCTCCATTTCTTGAGCAAGGGGACAACGTTTGCTGTCCTCCAGTCTTCTGGCGCTATTCCTGTAGACAATGGCGATGTAAAAATCCGAACAGATGTTTGTGTAAACTCCTCCATAGCTTCTCAGAGAATCCTAGGATAAATCCCATCTGGCCCAGGGGACTTATCTATTTTCACACTCTCCAGAACTGCTAACATCTCCACGTTACGAACTTCAATCCTGTCTCGTCTAATCGCCTGTATCTCAGTGTTGGCCTCGACAGCATTTTCTTTTTCCATTGTGAATACTGATTCAAATATTAATTACAGCCTGTCCTATCTCCTCAGACTCCAAACACAACTTAACACTACTGTCCTTGATTGCCATTAATCTTCATTTGTTCATTCTATTATTCATGACGTACTGATAGAAAGCTTGAGGGTTTTCCGCGATCCTACTTGCCAAAGACTTCTCATGCTCTATCCTGGCTATCTTAGCTCTTTTTGTAAGACCTTCCAGGCTAACTTGTAACTCTCAAGCATCCTAACTGAACCTTCACGTTTCATCTTAAAATAAGCCTCCTTCTTCCTCTTGACAAGCGATTCAACTGCTTCAGAAAACCACAGCAGCCTCCCTCGACCACTTCCTCCGTTCCTGACAGGTATAAACTTATCAAGGACACACAGTAGCTGTTGTTTGAAAAAGCTCCACTCTTAAATTGTACCCATCCTCTGCAGTTTCCTTCCCCATCCTATGTATCCTAAAACCTTTCCTAATCGCATCATAATTGCTTTTTCCCCAGCTATAACTCTTGCCCTGCGGTATACACCTGTCCCTTTCCATCGCTAAGGTAAACATAACTGAATTGTGGTCACTATCAGCAAAGTGTTCACCTACCTCCATATCTAACACCTGGTCTGGTTCATTACTCTGAACCAAATCCAATTTGGCCTCGGCCCTTGTTGGCCTATCTACATACTGTGTCAGGAAACCATTCTGCACACATTGGACAAAAACTGACCCATATAAAGTAATTCAGCTGCAGCATTTCGAGTCAATATTTGGAAAGTTAAACTCTTACATAACAACTACTCTGTTATTTTCGCTCCTATTCAGTATCATCTTTGTAATCCTTTCCTCTACATCGCTGGAACTTTTCAGACGGCAATAGAGAACTTTCAGCAGAGACCTCTCCGTGTTCGTATCTCACCTCTTCCCATACGACCTCACTAGACGAGTCCTTATCAAGCATCCTTTCTACCAACGTAATGCTGTCTTTGATTTTCAATGACACCTCACCCTCCCCCACCCCAACCCCACTCCCGCCCCACTGTTAGTACCTTCCTTGTTCTTATTAAAGCATCTAAACCCGGACCCTACAACAATCAGTCCTGTCCCTGATCTGTCCATTTCTCCAAAATGGCCAAAACATCAAGATGTACAACTGCACAATTTGGAAACAGGGAGTGATTGGAGGGATGTTAAACGAGGGTGAGTTGGATAGATCAGAAGAAAGCATGAGGGGTGATAGACAGGAACGAACAGAAAATGGAAGTTTTATTTAGAAATTCTCACGGATGGCAAGGTCTTTATCTATTGCCATACCGTTTGAGCACTGTGCGGATACTGGCTATGGTCCCAGAGCATTTATCGCCAATAATATCACAGAGCTGAGTTGCTGACAGTTAAACAGAGTCCAAAATGCCGAGTGATCTTTTTTTTCTCTACAGTGAGAAGGTGATGTAATATAAATAGACTGGATAAACAGCAGGAGGAACTGAGAATCGTACTCGATACTGAGATACTGCACCAGAGAATCTCAATGAGGTGGATCACTGACAGAGGGGAAATCAGCATCTCAGCTGTGAGCCAAATAATGATTGATAAAGATTACACACCACTTCCGTGGCTTTGTAATACACATTTCAATTTATGAAACTCAATATCATGAGTGTATCTTATTTCTTTGTTCTTCCCATAGTTTAGTACGGACAGAAAATTATTTTGTCACCGTATTTTGTGTTCAATAAACAAATTTTACTCCGCATTCCTCACTTTAGATGTATCCTTGAATCTGTTCTACAAATGAGTTATAAAGAGTAACATTCCAATACTGATGACTGAGGAATATTATTGTCCCTCCCTCCAATCTGAACTGCCATGTCCCACAATTCTCTGTTTTCTGTCTCCTCCACAATACCATAATCACACTGTAATTGAAGTCCAGTAAATAACATTTCATCACAGTTCACTAACATCGATAACATCAATAGCACAGGCCTCATCTGCATCTCCCTAAACCTGGAATAACAATCTGAATTGTATTCGCCACGTTCAATTCTCTGTTAACATATCCATGCCATTTGTCTGTTACAATCCCACGTTTCTCAGACACGCATTCGCCTCAGATCATGAATTATAAAAATTGTTTCAATGTTTAATTGAAATTATGATGCTTGATCAATAGTTCCAGGATGTATGTTTCCATTTATAATCAGAGACACGTGTTTACGTTCTGATAAACTTATGGCATTACTCCTGCATCCAAGAAGATTGAATGGTTACACTCAATTGATCTACCGGCCTCAAGATTTGTTCCATCAGTCACCCTCACATCGCCCATCCAGAAAATGACAGTTTGAATCATTGTTTTGAATTTGAATAAAACAATATTGAATTGAAAGGCGTTGGCTGGAGCTATTTGTTCAGTGACTGGGATTGATATCAGTCTCCGTGGATCCGAGATGTGTCACTGGAGGGTTTGCCTCTTCTATTAATTAAGGACTCGGTTCAATGTGTTATCCCAGTATGGGCAGGAGCATCAATGACTGGACTAACAGGGATCAGCAGCTCGAGAGACAGGGGAGGATAGATAAGAATCTGAGAACATTACACTGGAATATTACAATAACAGACAGGAGTTTATCCTGGGGTCTTTTCTACCTTTCTCAGCCTTGGATATCATTAGCCTCACGGATCGAAGATATCCTTTGGATTATTCAAGGTAGTTACTATCACACCTTCGCTATAGTTGGTGTTCCTGGTAAGTCATTCCATCTGACCATTAAGCTGAGTTGTACTGAATTGCTGTTCATATTCAAATTTTAAAATTTGCAAGCCATCATTTTCAGGTCCAGACAAAAATTTTATTCCTTACTGATTATAACTAGCAAACTCCTATTCACAGCTTACTCAATAATACTCGAGGAGAAACCAGACTGTTCCTAATTTCCATTATCTTTTTTCTTCATTCATATTTACATTTCTACATATTCTCCCCATTCACCAATCCTGCCCAAGACCACTATCAGGATATTTCAGTCACCTTCTCAGCCTCAATGCAGCTGCTGAATAATCCATCGTTTGTGCCTTTGGTAAATTCAGATATAACCGTTTCAAGTCCATTCTAACTATGCTTACGTCACTTGAGCTGGTTAATTTGTCCTCTCCACAGAATCTGTCAGATGGACAGACAGTGCATGGTGGTCAAGTCATTTACTCATAATCAAGCGTACAGAATAACAATGTTTTGGTGTCTCATGAAGGAAGTTGATGGAATGCAAATGAAATCATCACCACTAGTTTTAAACAGGTGCATATCTGTTTGCCTCATGTCCTTTAGAGAAGGCAATGAGTTATGCTTTCATGATCAGGTCTCTGTGTGACTGCAAACCAGCAGCAATGTGGTTTACTCTTTATTATCCTGTACAACAGCTGAATCAGCCACTCAGTTCAAGATCAGAATATCACGCTGGCCTGACCAGGGCTGCACACATCCCGTGAGGGAAGAACAAAAGGAAAGAAAACACCCTTTCTCTGCCTGATTTCCATTTTCCTGCAAGTCATTTCCATTCAGGTAGGTGACCATTCCCTGTTTCAATTGAATTCTTTCTGATTGAGTCTCCCTCTGAACGTGATATTCATTGACACCTCTGATGACTGACCTACAGATGTAAGAAACTTCAAAATTCCACAACATTCGCAGTGCAGAGAGAAGGAATGGCTTTTTATACCACAGGATAGAAGCTGAGACAGCTAAGTGAGGGAACAGAATTGCTGTGATCAACCTTAGAGTGTTGTTGAGATAGTATTTGGGGTATTGTGCATAGATTTTCTCTCCTTTGTAAGGAATAATCCTCTTGGCAGAAAGAGAATAAAGGAGTTTTACCAGACTAATTGTTGGCATGATTGTACCATCGGGCGTGCATGAGGATTTGTAGGGCTTTGAAGAATAAGAGGTGATTGCATTGAAACTTAAGGTGATGGACAGTCACTCATTATATTCCAAACAGAACTAATACGGTGATAAATTCCATGTTTTTTTAAATTGGTTTACATAATTCTCAATGGCTTAAAAGACTCTGAGAATGTTCCTCTCACTCCACGCCACTCCCCATTTCGATTGAGAGAGAGAGAGCCAATCTTTAACCAAACTCTTCCAACATTAATCCAGTGCATTTGGTGTGTGATCATACATAGAACTTCACATTATCCTCCATCGCGACAGGAGCCAAAACACCTTCATTCTAAAACAGTTAACTGTCCCCACCAGCTTCTGACCCCCACGGAGAACATGAGTCTGTCTTCTTGGAGATGGAAGATGCCTCCTTGAGGCTTGGCACAAAACATTTGGCTTCCTTCCTCACTGCCGGAAATACATGTTAAAGTATCATTTGTTCCACAGGCAATGGAGCCACGAGGAGCAATGTGAGCAGTCTATGAGTGCAGTCTCTGCTCTATACGTTTTCCAGGTTGGAGCATCAATGACACCGTCCTATTCCTGTATAAGTGTCTCGAGGGGTGAATGATCTCCTCCTGGTTCCATAGAACAGGTTTAGGGGTCTTACTGAACTCTGCCTGTTCCTGTTTAACAGTTCAATGTACTGACCAGACGCCTCCTCTTCCTGTGGAACAGGCAGAAGGATTGAATGGGCTGTCCCTCTTCTTGATCAGTCATTTAGATGCGCTGAATAGCTTCCACATATCCGGGTGTATCCAGCTTGACGTGCTGCATGAGCTCCTCTTTTAACTGTGGAAATGTGCAGTGCCTGGCCGTTCTGTTACATGAATGTTACCGACACTTTAACAGCACAAACGTGAATGTTGTTTGGGTCTTGCTGACTATGGACACAGACCTGTTCAGGAGCTGAGTGGGGACAAAATGTTCTGAATATTGTGTGATCTTCAGTGATCACTCCACTTCTGATCTTGGGATAGACGGGGGGTGCCGGGAAAGGGGGCACATAGACGTTGACGAAGGAGCTGAAGATGTTTGTGCAGAGGAAGTTAATCTGAGGATCTCCTGAAGAGATGTCCCGGGACTTAGAGGATTGTTGGCCACCGACCACAAACATCTTCCTTTGTGCTCTGAAAGACCCCAACTAGTGAGGAGGTTAGACCTGATTCTCATTAAGCTAAAAAAATTAGGTGGTCCCGATGACATCCTCAGTCAACTACTGCCTTGATATCAAGGCCATTCGTTCTTTCCTGAGCCCCTGTGTTCACCTCTTGTTCAAATCAACAGGTGACGGTGTATGTGTAGAGAGTGTTTTCCTCTCACAGAGGGTAATCAATGTCAGGAATTATCTGGACTAGAGAGTTAGGGGAGCTACATCACTGAAGGTATTTAAAGAGGTGGTACATGAATCTTTGACCTGTCAGAGAGCTGTGGAATGTGAAGAACTGGGCATTATGGAGGAGTTAATGCTAACAGTAGATCAGCCATGATCATATACAATGGCTTGACCATCCGAATTACCTATTCCTGTTCCCTATGTTTTCATTTTCTGTAATTTCAAAGTAAACGGCTATAATTTTCCTGGATGTACTATATTTGTATGTTGTAATCAGAGAGAGCAAAGCATTTTGGAGTCATCTCTGAGTGAGGTATGGAGCTTTATTCATAACGTATCCTGGTCCAGACCAAGACCAATAAATGAAGCACAAGGTGTAGAGAGGGGGCGCTCTATAAACATACCAGAGGCGTCTTTCAAAACCAGCCTGGATTTCCAAATAACATTTTCCAATCCATCTCAATCTGAGTGTGCCAGTTGTGAGGGATTAAATGAAATCCTGTGTTACTGTGGAGCATTGGCCCCCATCTGCACCTTGCAGGAGCTGTGAGAGGCTGAATGCACCATGGTAACACGGGACAGTGGAGCAAGAGTGGGTCATCAGACACTTTGTCACGGCTCTAAGATGCACTATGATCTGATTAAGGTCTCAGCAGCACTTTTCTGTCAGTACCATTTCCCTACATTCATTTATCTTTCAAATGTCTTACATAGACAATTTTGAACAAATGGAAATATCCAAGAATCACAATCTTCTGTGGAAGGGAATTCACACCTTAAAAACCTTTTGAGAATCTCTTGTTCGTGTTCTGACCAATGTTTGAGGGTCTCTCATGTCTTTTCCCACTCCTCTATTGGTGAAAGCAAATTTTAAATGTAACCAGTTGAGTGCTGTGCCCAATGATGTAGGTATCGGACTGGGTAATTTTCTAGAAAAATCTGAGACACAGAAAGTTGAACTGTGAACAAATGGTAAAACGATAGAGTGTCTCAAATATGTTTCTGACTTTCAATTTATTCTGCTCACACTAATGTCTGTGAATGCGGATTTCTTCCCAGAACAGTTGGATTTGGATTTGTCTGAATTCCCTTTGCTTCGAGCTGTACAGAGATTCCTATGAATCCTCATCAGGATTCTTCCACGAGTGGTAAAGTTGACTCAGGATTTTTCTGCTCTCATGCCTTGTTTTCAGGCAGAACAAAGTAAGAGAGAGAGACCAATTGGCTGCTGCTTCTGAAGCAAGTAATATTTTTCTCCGTCTCTGTGTGGAAAAATACAAGAATGTCAACTGAACATCAAACTGGACGATGTGCGCTCTTCATGTACATTCTCTGGAATGAATGATAATAGACTGTATGCTGTATGCAGCATCATTGCTGTTGTTGTGCACACTGCCTTGCATTAGCAAATGAAAATAATGTGCCCGTTTTATGATTTGATGGAATGTTTAATTGCATCTGCGTAATTTTTAAAAATGGGTTTATATCTTCATAATATTTGTGTTAATACCAATGCATCTCATTCAAAAAGAAATCTAGCTTTAGTCTTCTTAACAAGAGAAAATATGTATCCAGCTGAAAGACTTCTCTGAAAATCATGGTTCAGTAAGATTTCTCATCTAAGATCTAAACAGATAATCCCCGATAACAAAAGGCCTTCATTTCAGGAATGAGTAAAGGGAAGCATCTTTGAAAATCTTTGAAACGAATTGAATCCTTTTTATTGGTTTAGAGGATCAGAACTGCACCCAATGTATCCGATGTGGTCTCAGCAATTCTTGCACAGATACAGTGAAATATTCCTAATTAAACCCAATACACGTTGCCACAAGCAGCATCATTCCACTTACCTTCCGAATCACTTGCTGCATCTGCAGACAGACTTCATATGATTCATGTACCAAGAATATGAAAAACATCTGCATCACAGAGTCTCTATTTAAATTGTTCCTGACTGCAATAAACAACTCACATTATATTGTTACTGTTGAGGATAGCTCACTAACCTTCCCTGTCTACATCATAATGCAGATTCACTCCCTCCATTTGAAGATCTATTGAATGATCATTTTGGTGTACAAGGTAGTTCAGCTTTGATCCATTCAGTCCCTTCATCCAGGTATTTTACATAGATTATTAATCATTGATGACCCTAGAGTGATCTCTGTGTCAAAACTAGTTACAGTTTTATTTTTAAAAATCATATATCTCTACTGTCTATTTCCTGTTAGTGACAGCATCCCTGTTCCTGTGCAGCAGTTCAGGCAGGTTTAATGGCCTCGTCCTGGGCTGTGTAATGTACTCAACGAACTGAATTATTCATCCTATAGTCCTGTGTAATTCCTTCGATGGGCAGAATGGGCTCCTCCCGTCTCATTGTAACGATTCGGTCTGGCTGAATGGGATGGTCCTCTACCCTGTAATCGCACTGAGGGGTGTATTGGGGTAGGGTCAGCAGTATATCTCTGTAACTGCTTTGAGGGGTGGATTGAGGGAACAACTCGTGAGGTAGGGACAGCAGTATATCTCTGTAACAGCATCGATGAGTGGATTGAGGGAACAACACATGGGGTAAGGGCAGTAGTCTATCTCTGTAACGGCCGGGAGCGTGGATTGAGGGAACAACACATGGGATAAGGGCAGCACTATATTCCTGTAACGGCCGGGAGGGTGGATTGAGGGAACAACACAAGGAACAGTGGCAGCAGTATATTCCTGTAACGGTCGGGAGGGTGGATTGAGGGAACAACGCATTGGAAAGGGGCAGCAGTTGGCCATTTGGTGGCACCATTCAGAAGGCTCATGGATGATCCGAGTGTGTCTGACCATCCGTCTCCTGTCTGTTCCCAATAAACATTGACTCTTCTGTCCGGCAAAGATCAGTCAAGCTCAAACTAAAATACCTAAATTAACCGAGTCTTCACTGCTCCCTGAGGATGAGGACACCGCAGTTAGCACAACAGTAAAGGGAAAGGGACATCCTTCTTTCATTGTGGGAAACATTTTTTTAAAAACTGTGTTAACCTCATATCAAATCACTGCCCCTTTTCGGATATAGTGGTACAATAACTAGGAATAGACATTAACCATTCTGCCCTCCAATCTTTTCCCATATTACCACTGACTGTTTCCAATCAAATATGATGCTACTGCTGTCTCAGGAAGAGAATACCTGAGAGCATAACACCAGATGAGTGTTAGAAAAGGAGCAGAATTAGAACATTTGGCCTATCGAGTCTGATATTCCATTCAGTCATTTCTAATATGTTCCTCAACATCATTCTCCTACCTTCTCCCTGGAATCCTTGATCTCCTTATATATCAAAAAATTTATTTATTTGTGTCTTAATGGCACTCGTGTCTGTGTCTTAATGTGTATTTAAGTGTGTGTGTGTGTCCATGTGCTTATGACTTTTGTATTTGTGTGACTGTGTCTGTCTGTCTTTGTATCAGCCTGTGTGTTTCTACCTGTGTTTGTGTCTGTTTGTACGTGACTGTTTATGTCTTTGTGTGCTTCTCCGTGTGTGCATGCTTATCTCCTTGTATGCATTGTTTATGTTAGTATATTGGGGGTATTTACCAATACATCTGTGTAATTCACTGCCTGCATCTCTGTGCAATGGGGTATCTGTTCTTCTGCGAGTGAGACAGATGAGGTTGGAACTGACAGTAGGTTTGAATTGAGAATTGCTCTTTACTGAACACTGCTCCTTATTCGGTGGGTGGGACGTGGATGTTTCAGAACCTCCACACAAGGCCTCCTGGTCCTCTCCGGAGCTCTCCAGGATCCTCTCCACATATCAGGATAGGGGGATGAGGGAACGGATATCCGGCACTCCACCACCCGGGTTGGCCCTTTCTGTGCTATTTCAGACTGCTTCTCCTGGAATGGGAGAAAGGGAGGGAATGAGTGCGAGTGGGAGTGGATGGCCCTGCTGTTAGTGCTGGACTAGGTGAGGTGTGACATGGTGAGGTGGCCGGAGGGAGTCTGCCCATAGTGTTGTATCCATATAGTGCTATTAGTGTGCGGGGCTATTGCATCAGGGGCAGAAAATGTGGGGGAGGGAAGGTGCTGAATGCAACAGTGAGAGTGGTCGTGCTTGAGCCTTACCTGGAGATAGAGTGTGAGCCTTGGTCAAGGATAGGTGCTGTAAGAGACATACAGTGATTGTGAGGGAGCAGTGAGAATATACGGTGACACTTATCCTGACAGAGCGGGGTGGATATTGATGCTTGTCCTGTATTGCCGGGCATGTCTTCACATAATCTCAGCATCCCCGAATGTCTTATTCAAGTCTATCACTAATAATGATACAGACTCTGTCCCTCAGATTCCACATAATCAGTTTGGGTGGGTCTTACAAATAGCAAGGAGAAACAAACTTGATGTGTTATATATCTGAACCAAAACTGACGCCCAAATATTTTACATCATATGCTCTGGAAATTATATATGCAACTATATGCAAAGGGAAGCTATGACATACTGATATTATCGTTGGGCTCTTAACCCAGAGACCCAGGTAATGTTCTGGGGACATGGTATCAAATCCTGCCATGGCAGATTGTGAAATTTGAGTTCAATAAGTATCTGGAATCAAGGGTTTATGATGATCAGGAATCCATTCCTGATTGTTGGAAAAACTCATCTGGTTCACTGATGTCCTTTAGGGAAGGAAACGGCTGTTCTTATCTGGTCTGGCCTGCATGTCACTCCAGATCCAAGGCAACGCTGTTGACGCTTAACTGCCGTCTGGTATGGCCAGTAAATGCTAGGTATCCAGCTAAGCCCTCATCCTGTGAATGAGTAACAAATACTCGTGGGTTCTGCAGTAATAATGGGTGGTGTCAAGTTGCATAGAAACTGAGTTGACGAAGTGACTGCTAATGTTGTGAAAAATAAATTCCATAAGTGAATATCAGAGAGGTTGAAGAGTATGTTGTGAACCAAACTAGAGAGCAGATTATTTCGGATTTGGTGTTGTGTGATACTGATTAAGGATGATCAGCCATGATCATATTGAATGGTGGTGCAAGCTCGAAGGCCAGAATGGCCTACTCCTGCACCTATTGTCTATTGTCTCTTGTCTATTGTGTAGTCGGAAGGACTAATTACTAACCTTGCTCTGAAGCAGCTTTAGAGGGATAGTGACATTAATATGTTGTATTTTACACGGCGTCTGCATTCAATGTGGAATGTTTGAACACTCTGGTCAAACATCATGGAAGCCCAGAGGTTAGAGGGTCAAGTTCACTCCAGTGAATTGGGAAAGTACAATATAACATTCAGTAGGAGAACAATGGTTGTTAGACCCATATAGTCTTACAGCACGGAGACAGGCCATTCGGCCCAAACTGGTCCAGCCCAAAAAGAATGTCCACTCACACTAACCCCATTTCACTGCCATTTCCCTGTATCCTTCTAATCCTTTTCTACCTGTGTATTTGTCCAAATGTATTTTAAATTTTGTGAATGTACCCGTCTCAAACACTTCTGCGGGCGGCTCATCCCATATGCATACCACCCTGTGTTTAAAAGAAATTGCCCCTCAGGTTCCCTTTTACTCTTTCCCCTCTGACGTTAAATTGATGCCCTCTAGACCGTGATTGCCCAATCCTAGGGAAAAAAAGACTGAGTGAATCGATGCCACCCATGATCTTATACACTACTATCAGATCCCCCTCAGCCTCATGCATTCTAAAGTAAAAAAAATCCTAGCTTGTTCATCCTCTCACTATAACTCAGACCATTGAGTCTTGGCAACATCCTTGTAAATTTCTTCTGCACTCTTTCCAGTTTAATAACATCCTTCCTCGAGCAAAGTGAACAAAACTGAACATGACGCTACAAGTGTGGACTTGCCAACATCTTGTATAACTGCAACATTACTCCCTAATTTCGATACTCAATGCTCTAACTGATGAAGGCCAGTGAGTCAAAAGCCTTTTTCAGTGCCTTGTCTACCGAGGAATCCACTTACAGAAAACGGTGCACCTGAATTCCAACGTCACTCTGTTCCACTGTAATCCTTAAGGCCCTGCCAGTCACCATGAAACTCCTGCCTTGATTTGATTTTCTAAAATGCAAGAACTTACACTTATCTGAATTAAATTCCATTTGCCATTTCTCGGCCCAATTCCCCACCTGATCAAGGTACTGCTGTAATTTCTGAAATTTCTGATAACCTTCCTCGCTGTCCACTATACCACCTATTTTAGTGTCACCTTTAAACTTACAAATCATGCCTGTACATTCTCATCTAAATCATAGATATATGTAATATATGAATATATGGTCACAGCACCGACCCCTGAGGCATTCCACTTATCACAGGCCTCCAGTCTGACCAGCATCCTTCCATGATTACCCTCTTCCTCCTATCATCAATCCAATTTTCGACCTAATTTGCCAACTCCCCCTCAATTCCATATGATCTAACCTTCCAGAGCAGCGTACCATGGGGAACCTTATTGAAGGCTTTACTGCAATCCATATAGACTATATATACGACCATGCTCTTACCAAAGTTACTGGTCACTTTATCAAAGCACTCTAGCAAATGTGTGAGCCATAATCCCCCATTCACAAGGCCCTGTCTTTCCAAATGCATGTATATCTTCTCCCTCAGAATCTCCTCAAGTAATTTACCTGCTACAGATTTTAGGTTTACTGGTCTATAGTTCCCCGGTTTTTTCTTTGTAGCCCTTCTTGAATAAGGGCACAGCGTTCACTACCTTCCAGTCCTCCAGGACTTCACCCGTTGGCTACTGATGATGCAAAAGTACCATCCACGGCCCCCGCTATTTCTTTCCTGTCCTCCTGCAGTGTTCCTGAATATATCTGGTCAGTACCAGGATATTTATAGAAATACTACAAAGTCTGAAAAATATCTTTATTTATTTCAGGTAAAACACCCAAGAGTGAGAAAGTGAGTTAACAATGATTAGCATAATAAATTAAGATTATATTAATCACAGGAAGTGACTTCAGAAGAATTCCACACATTGTGGAATCCTGAGAATTCTCAGAAATTCACGATCCAGAAATACAGGGCCATGAAACGGGTAAGGAAATCAAAAAGGGCACATGCATGCAAACAAACAGGAACACAAAGACTGCATAAATCTATGGTCTATATTTCAAAGGAAAGAGAGAAGCATAGTCAAATGTGGAAATCTGCAATCAGGAGAGACGAGCTTATTATGGATAACAGGGAAATGGCCAAGCAAATAACCAGTTACTTTGCATCTGTCTTCATGGACGAAGATCCAGAAAATCACCCAGAATTACAACGTCATTATATAGGACTTATGGATCAAAAGACAAAAAGTCAATTTATATCAGTAACAAGGCTCTACTTGAACATACAGCTGGATTGAGCATTGCTAACCTTGACAAACCAGATGTTGTTCAAACCAAAATCTTCAGAAATAAACCACTAATAGAAGTATTAGTTGCACTGTCGATGACTGTGTTCTATTACCCAGTGCATTCTGCATCGTCTGGAAGCCGTTGCAGATAAATGGACATTAGTAAACGTGATCCAAGCACTACAGATGAACGGTAGTGATTCAAGCATCTACAAAGGAAAGAAGAGATAGTGTGGAGAACTGCAGACCAATTAACTGGACATTTGTGGGGAAACTGTTGGAGTCTATTATATAGGATGTGATATTCGTTATTTAGAAATTAACAGCAACATTGGAGAGAATCAGTCTGCATTTCTGAAAAGGAAATCATACTTGACAAGCTTTGGAATTGTTTGAAGTTGATTCCTACAGCATAGATAATGGGGAACCGGTACAATTGGCATATTTTAGATTATCAGAAGGCTTTCTATAAGAACTCACGCAATGGGTTCATAAACACAATGAATGTGAAGGGTATTTGGAGGAATATATGCAAGTGGTAAGTTAAAGTTTGGATTGCCTTCCTTTAAGGGAGTCGGAATATAGATGTAAAGACATTTTGAAGCAGTTTAACAGCGTGTTGGTGAGTTCTGTACCTGGAATATTGAGTACAGTTTTGGTCACCAAATCTGAGAAAGAATATACGACCACAGAGAAAGTTCAATGGACATTCTCCAGATTAATCCCTCAATTGGCGAGATTGCGTGATAATGAAACTCGGCCTGTGTTCTCTAGAGTTTCAAAGAATTAGAGATGGGTCACTGTGAAATGCATAAAATTCACAAAACATGTGACAAGTTGGAAATTAACAGGATGTTTCTCCGGCTGCCTAATACACAATCAAGGGAAATAATGGCAGGATAAAGGACAGACCATTTAAGACTTCAATAAGGAGTAAATTCTGCACGGGTAGGGGACTAACTAACACGGGGCATGGAAACCTGCTGGCAGGGCAAGATTAGGGAGAATTCCCAGATAATATACAAGTGTGCCCAGCGGAACAGAATAACCAGGGAACAGGTAGGTCTCATTAGTGACTTGCCAAACTGCATCCAAATGAAGTTTAGTGGTAGGAGACACAAGGTGGTGGTTGACTGCTTGTGTGACTGGAGGCCAGTGTCCAATGGTATACCACAGGGATTAGTGCTGTATCTCTTAGTGTTTGTGATTCGGAGGTGCTGGCGTTGGACTGGGTGGACAATGCTGTAAATCTCATAACACCAGGTTAAATCCAACAGGTTTATTCAGCGGCACTAGCTTTCGAAGTGCTGCTTCTTCATCAAAGCGCACAATCACCTGATGAAGAAGTAGTGCTTCAAAAGCTAGTGCCTCTGAATAAACCTGTTGGACTGTAACCTGATGTTGTGTGATGTTCAACTTTAATATTTGTGGTAATCATAAATGATGAAGCTGTGAATATGGATGAGAGGTGGGGAGTGTGAGAAGTAAGTTTGTGTTTGATACGCAGATTGGCTGTTCGCTGGCATTGAGGAGGACGGCCTTAAGTTAGGGGAAGATACAGATGTAATGGTCAGCTGGGAAGATCAATGGCAGATTGAATGTAACCCTGATAAATAGGAGTGGATACACTTTGGAAGAAGGAACCAGACAGGAGAGGACTCAATGAATTATAGCACACGAGGAAGGTCAGAGGGTGCATCTCCACATATCCCTGAATGTGAGTGGACAGGTTCATACACAATTTGGGAAAGTATAAGGGACTGTAAACATTGAGGCGAAGATTATAAGAGCTATGCGGAACTTTGGTGAGGCCAAGATGGAATACTGTGTATAGTTCCGGGGAACATATTACAGGAAGGATGTGACTGCATGGGAGGGTTTGCAGAGGGGATTCACCAGAATGTTCCCTGGGATGGAGCATATCAGCTATGGAGAGAGGCTGGATAAGCTTGAGTTGTTTAGTTTGGAGGAGAGGAGGCTGAGGGGGGCGTGATTCTGAAGGATAGGATTACGAGGAGCAAGGACAGGGTGGATGGGCAGCAGTTGTTCCTTTTAGTCAGGGGGGCACACTTTTAAAGTGAAGGGTTTGCGGTTTTGTGAGGATTTGAGGATTGCTTTTCAGCCAGTGTGTATTGGGGTCTGAAGTACACTTCTTGAGAGGGGAGATATCATGGCAAAGTCAAAACTATTAAAAGATACATGGTTGTGCACTTGAAATGCCTTAAGATTCACAGCTAGGCGTATTGTGTCGGAAAGTGGGCCTTATGTAGACCATGCTGTATTTCTGATAGTACAGAGTCTTTGCTTCTGTGATTGTATAGCTGTAGAAGGCCAATCAGTGAGTACCTTAAAATAGGATTTGATAGGTTTCTGAAGAATGCCTTAACAAAGTTTATAAGACAGAACTTGTGATATTTTCGGAAAATATGTTAATGGCAAAATTAAGAGAAAGAAATGTGCAGCTTTCTTACAGTTTGATGTCAGATAATTGAGGACCGGGTAATGGTAGAACTATGGAACAAAAGTTTCAGTTATGCTTTCACAGAGGAAACCAAAATAAAAAAGAAAACTTCCTAGCAATGCTAGGGATCTTTAGTCTGGTTAGAAAAAGGGAATAGAATGAAATTAGCAACTAAACAGTTTAGAGAAAGTATCGGAATGAAATTAATGGACATAGACAAAGTCAACAGAGATTTATGAAATGGGAATCATATTTGTTAAAGTGGCTTTGAGCAACATTATGGAGAAGGTAGCAATGTAATACGAGGGGAATCTCAGAAAGAGTTTTGATAAAGCCCCAAGCATATTGTGCGAATTCGAATCCTGAGGGACTCGGTCTAACGTATGGTCATGGTTTTAGAATGGGAGAGCTGGCAGGAAACAGTGCGCAGGAATAAAACAACATTTTTTTAAAAATGGAAGTCTAGGAGGATATAGCAAGGATCGTGTCTTGGGCCCCAGCTATTCCCAATACACATCATATATTTGGTTGACGGGGTCAAATGCAATATTCCCAAGTCTGCTGACAGCACTAAATGATGTCAGCATGTGAGTTGTGAGGAAGATGTTAAAAAGCTCCAAAGTGACTGAGACAAGTGAAATTCCTGGGAAAATACGTGGCAGATGGAGAGTAATGGCAGAGATGAGATGTTGTGTACTTTGATGGGAACAATTAATTTGGCAGCCTCTCATTTGAAAAGGGAATGTTTGAAACATGTTGTTCTGTAAAGGAACTTAAGCTGCATTTTCGTTTATTTCTGTGCAGCCCTCTGAGTACATGTGACAGTGAATCTGAAGCCAGAAGTCAATACTGGGAATGGCATTGACACGCTGACCAGTGCATATAAACCCAGCAAGTGGGGAGCTGTAACATTGAAAAGAATCTGAATCACCTTGTACACCAGTCACTAAAGCAATATTGTAGGAACAGAAAGCAGGTAGACAGATAAATGATGTATTCACCTTCATTTCAGGGGAAATGAGTGCAGGAGTAAGAGTATCCTCCTGCAGCTGTACAGGGCCTTAGTGAGACCCCATCTCGAACATTGTACAGTATTGCGTGCAGTTTTGGTCTCCTTACCCAGGAAAGGACAAACTTGAAGTTGAGGGAGAGCAGGGAAGGATTACCAGACTGATCTCTGGGATGACAGGCTTGTTATGGGAGCAGAGTTTTGGGCGACTGGACCTGTATTCCATGGGATTTAGGAAAATGAGTGGTGATCAGGGTGAAATATATAAAACTCTGACAGGGCGAGACAGATTGGAAGTTGGCTTGGACGCCTGAATCAAGGGGCCACAGCATTAAGTACAGACAGGCCACTTTGCATTGAGATGAGAATAAATGTCTTCACTCAGTGACTGGCGAACCAGGAGTACTCTCTCCCAGCTCGGGCTGTGGAAACCTAGGCACTGAATATAAATAAGGATTTCTGGAAATTAAAAGGATTGGGAGAGAGGTTGTTCTCCAATAACTCAGTAGTTGTGTTCCTGTGCAACACCATATTGTGTAAAATCGTGCAATATTAATAATGGGGTCTATGGGAAAAAGAGGGTAAGGGGCGAACCCCCAAAAATATTAGTAAAGCCAAAAATTAATTTCGACTAACGCACATACTAGCACAGTCTAAATAAATCTTTAAGTCCCATATTGTAATAAAACAGTGATGTAAATGTAACACTTTCAAAATACAGGTCACTGACTACAGCAGTGTACCTTTCACCACACTCTTCACCAGAAAGCGCGGAGGCTGAGAGAACACGTGATTCCGATGGGGAAACTCCAGTTCTCCTCAAGAATCTCCCCACAGTTGGAAATAAAGTTCTTTCTAAGTGGATACTACAACTCCCCGTCTCAGGCTCAGTTTCAAGGCTTCCAGATCGGATTCGTTTAATTTTGTTACTTGTGGTTGAGTAAATCAAAAGTAGGGAAATGGCTTTTAACATTACTAAAGAGGTTCCCAAATTTTCCAAGGAAGTTTAGAAAGACAGAAGGAGGACATTGTTTAGAATTAACAAATAGGTTGCAATTGGGTTTAACCAGGGAGAAAAGGGAAGCTGAAATTGTAATGGAGTTGGTTAAGCACTTTGATGTATCAGAGAAATAGGAAACTGCAGTGGAGTTAGAAAAAACTTAAATTGCAAATGTGGCAACTGGAGATAGAAGATAACTAAAGGGAAGGAAATAGCGAGAAGAAAGAGAAAGAGAAGAAAAAGAAAGAGAGAGAGGATTTGAAATGCAGAGGTTGGGAATTAGACAAGCAAGTTAAGTTAACAGGATGGAGATGAAGGGAGAACATAGGGATGTATACAACTATGTTAATAACTTGCCATATTTCGGTGACAAAAATGTCAAAACCTTTTTTATTTCTTTTGAAAAAATGGCTAGGCAGATGACGTGTCCTGTGAACTTGTGGGCACAGCTGGTGAGGTATGTGCAGCGCTGTCAGATGAGGGGTCAAGAGATTATCAAGATGTCAAATTGGCTATTTTGATTAGTTATGAATTGGTACTAGAAGCATATAGACAGAAGTTCAGAAAAATAGAGACGGAACCAGGTCAGACTTATATTGAGTTTGAAAGAAGTAACCAGTCATTTTGACAGGTGGGTGCTGGCCTTAAAAACGGATAAGACCTGTGAGGCTTGAAGGGAGATTAATTTGCTGGAGAAGTTAAAAGACTCACTTCCAGAGATAGTAAGAATTCATGTGAATGTACCGAAAATTCAAGAAGTGAGAAGCGCGGCAGAAAGGGCAGGTAAATATGCACTGGGGCATGAGATGATATTTAGCTTCTGGCAGGAGTTGCATCCTGTGAGGGATAGAAATTGGGAGAAGGGAAGTTCACACATTACAAAGAGAATGGTAGCGCACAGTACTTTACCACAGGTGAAGAAAGAAGCCCAAGGGGGTTGTAAGGTGGTGAAAGGCCTCAGGTGTTCTCACTATAAGGGAGTGGAAAACATAAAATGACAGTGCTGATGATTTAAGAAGGGCACTGGGAAAAATTGGTTTCACTGCAGTAAGCTGGGACACACCGTGATGGGCGTTGAATGAAGGCACTTTGGGGAAAGCTGTGGCAGAAGAGGTTAAGCCCAGTGGCATTAGTGAAACTGGTAAAGGAGACCCCAAGTAGAGCCGAAGAGCTGCAGGAGAGTGCACAGCCTAGGCAAGGGCTGGGTATGGAGGCAGTGCCTGATCTCTGAAAGAATTCATCTCTGTAGATAAAGTTTACTCAGAAAGAACAGGGGGATAAGGACAAGAAGTGATAATTTTGTGAGATACGGGATCTGCTCAGTCTGTAATAGTTGAGAAGTGAGGCGCCAGAAAAGCACAACAGATCAGGCAGCATCCAAACAGCAGGACAATCGAATATCAGGCAGAAACTCATCGTCAGGAATGTGGCGGGGGGACAAGGGGGCTGAAAGATAAATACGAGGGTAGTAGTTGTGCTGGTGGGAGGGTCACTGGGAAAACAATGAGAAGATGCAGGTCGGAGTAATAGTGATATGTTGGAGGGTAAGGTGGAGTCGATAGGTGGGAAGGAAGATGGCTAGTTAGGGCAGTCCAAGAGGGCAGTGCTAGTTTGAACGTTTGGATCTGGGAGAGGTTGGTGGAGGGGAGATTTGGAATTTGGTGAAGTCAACTTTGATGCTGTACAGTTTGAGGGTTCCAGCTGTCCTCCCACCGATAGGTGTCCTATCACCCTCCTGTCCGACCTATCACCATCACACCCCACCTGCATCTACCTATTGCCTTCCAAGCTCCCTTCCACCCAGCTCCACCCCACCCTTCTATTTATTTCTCAACCTCCTTCTCCCTCCCTTACGCCCCACTTTCCTGATGAAGGATTTATACCTGAAACGTTCACTCTCCTGCCCCTCAGATGCTGCCGACGTATTGTGCTTTTCCAGCCCCACACTTTACAAATCTCATCTCCAGCATCTGCAGCCCTCACTTTCTCTCACCCTCTAATAGTAAGAGATGAAAGATTTTTTTCACTCTTTCTGGCATGTTAATCAAGAGTGTGTTAATTTATGGAATGGGGACAGAAATTAAGCATTCCCTTGTGTAGCATCAGGATGGAATGCCAAATCAAGATTAGGGAAGTAACAGTGACAGTGAGTAACAGAGTGTCAGTTCCAGGAATACAGTTTGTTCTTGATTTAGCAGGAGGCGAGGAGTGAGACGCACCACTTGTGGTGGAGAAGCCAACAGAAGTCTACGGAATTGGGATGTTAAAAGAAAAATACCGAGGAATCTTTCCAGACTGTGTAGTAACAAGATCCCACTGTCATAAGTTACAGCAGGAAGTAAAACCGAAAGAAAAAGACAAATGAATTGATGCTCAGTGAACTGACCCCCTGTTTGATGTAACGGTGCAGGATAAACCTGAACAGGCAGAGGATCAGGCAGAGGGGTTTAGTCCAGAAAGGCTAATGGACTTACAACAGATATATACACACACACAGAAAAGGAATCAGAATATATTGTTGACCATTATTAACTTAAAGATAGAATCATAAAATTAAAATGGAGACCCCGATAGGTTACTGCAGAAGGGAAATGGGCCGAAGTGCACCAGATTGTGTTAGCAGTAACGTACAGTGTTATGGCTAGCACATAAACTAATTGCAGGCGGTCACTTAGGTGTATAGAAGACTCAGGCCAAGGTACAGAAGCATTTCCACTGGCCTAGAATGCACAAGGACGTGGTTTTTTTTGTACATGATATACATCCCAAATGGTAGGTAAGTAACAGGCAGGAATAAAACCAGCACCTTTCGTGCCAATTACTGCATTCGAAGAACATTTCACGTGGGTTATGATTAATTGTGTAGCTCCACTTCCTAAAATAGAAGTGGAAAACTATATTTGCTGACCATAATGAATATGTCCACCAGATTTCCAGAGGCAATTCCATTACGGAATGTTAAGATAAAAAGGGAGGTGGAGGGGTTGGTAGCTTTCTTTACTCGCTGTGGGCTAGGCAGTAAGATTGAGTCAGACGAAAGATCTCATTTTACCGCTCAGCTGTTAAAGGAAGTCATGGATAGCTTTGGCATGCAGCAGTTTAAATCAAGTGCGTCCCATCCTGAATCCCAGGGAGTCTTGGAAAGTTAGCATCAGACGCTGAAGACCATGTTAACAGTGTACTGTTATGATGACCCGAATGATTGGAATAAAGGTGTCCCATTATATTGTTTGCCATTAGAGATGCCCCAAATAAATCTACTCACTTTACTTCCTTTGAGTTAATATTTGTACATGAAGTGAGAGGTCCGGTGAAATTAATTAAAAATAAATTGACAGGACCGAAGTCGGAAATCTCACACTTGGATTCTGTGTGTGAGGTGAAGGAGAGAGTAGATGGAGTAGGTGAGTTTGCTAAATACTATATCTGAATAGTATCTGAAGAGCACAACATAGAGTGAAGCAGGTGGCAGATAAAAACTCTGAAACTCTGCGGATTTCCCGTGGGGATGACGTATTAGTATTGCCACCAGGGGTAGGTAATCACTTCAAAGCCAGGTTTAGCGGCCCCTTTCAAATTACAAAAAATGTGGAGTCAGTTCAGCTATCTAGTAAAGATACTGGAGATGGCAAAAATTTAATCGAGTATTTTATATGGATGAATAATGCTCCAGCCACATTTATGACTCAGGAACAGAGCTGTGGCCAGATGAACAAATTGTGTAGTTTATCTGTATGATGTGGTGATATTTAGCAAGTGATTAAAAACTCACATGTTACAGTTGACAGATCATGTTGAACAAGAAGCAAACTTGGTAATAAACTTAAAGAAAACAGAATTCGCGAAGGCAGAGGTGACGTTCTTGGGACATTACATTGGACATGGGAGGTTGACTCCATGGAACACAAAGTCGAAGGGCTTTGAGGAATTTCCACAACCATCCTCGAAGAAAGAGATGCTTCGATTTTTGGAACTGAGTGGATTCTATCAGAAGTTTGTTCCAAACTCCAGCACCACTGATGGATTTACTAAAGAAGAACACAGAATTGTGGTGGACAGAACAATGCCAGGAGGCATTTGAGAATTTTTAATCAGGATGAATCACCACACCCGTTTTAGCTCCACCAAATATTCTGAAACCCTTTGAAAATTGTGTTTGATGCTCGGGATATCGGGGTCGGAGATGTATTGATACAGAAAGATGATGATGGAACTGAATGGCTATTTGGCTACTTGTCGAAAAAACTCAATATCCACCAGAACAAAGATACAAAATCTCCATTATTGAACAAGAATGATTATGTTTCGCACTGGCCTGACAATATTTTAACGTGTATATGACAAACAAATTGTCGGAGATGGTTTTGGACAATGACAAATCTCTCGCATTTTTTGGAATATTTAAAGTCCAGAATATGAGACTATTTCATTGGAGTTTTACCTTCCTGACTTTAAACTTACAAAAGGTACATGCTGCGGCTACTACAATGTGATAGCAGATGTGTTATCGCGGATTTAAAGGAAAAAGTGTAGATAAGATTTAGTGTTATTCCAGTGTTATAATGGTGTGCAGAATTAATATGAATGGTATAACTGAGATAAATACTTTTGTATTTCATAAAATTGGGATTTAAAATTCGAGGACAAGAAATGTAGTCATCTTTTCATTCTGCTGGTTCACTTTATTTTCTGAAGCGGGGAGATGTTGTGAAGCCAAAAACATGTAGAGTACTTTAAAACAGAACGGGTTTTGCCGAATAGAAATTAAAGCCACTGATGCCAGCTAAAGGTCAAACTGTTCCACATGTTACCATTAGCTGAGAAATGGATACCTGAGTTTTGGTTGCTGTTTTGACAGCCATTCAAATGCAACCAGAGAGTTTAAATAACGCTCAGTAAACCAGAAGCCAATGGAATTTGAATATTATTGTTTGGACACCTGGTAAGCAACCAAATTATGGGAATTACTATATCATGGGGAGTATACATACCCAGCATTTTGAACACTACAGGGAGAGCTACTGCCATCCAACAGCACAGCAAGTGCTGTAGAGCAGCAGTGCTAACTGGCCATCCCAAACACTCTCTATCAAAGATACATGTTCATCTAAACCTACATGCAATAATAAAATGACCCGGGGAGATCAGCAGCTGAATGAGTGAGCACAGTGGGGAAGATAGAGACTGTGTGCTCTCGAGATTGTAATGTTTTATATGTGGGCTGGTGGAACAGCATATATTTACAGCATTGGAGTCAGATATTAAGTAGCTAAGAAAAGAGGGGCTTGTATTTGTCAATAGTTGTTGTTTAGTGTTCACTATTAAAATTAAGAAACAAACTTGTCAATTTTTGTTTAAATAGTGGAATATAGGAGATCGGTGTGACTCATATTTTAACAGATTACGAGGTGAGGCGAGCTTTTCTGGGTGTTTGGTTTTAATTAACAGAGGGGTTCATCTTCACCTTGTAAATGTCCATCCACGATAGCCCCAATTCCCTGCAGTTGGCCCATATCCTTCCAGTCCTTTCCTGTCGACATATTTATCCAAATGCATTGAAATGTTGTTAATGTTGTTAATGTACACCCCCCCCCCCCCCCCGCACCACCACCAACCACATCTGCTGGCAGCTCATCCATATACCAGCCCTCTGTGTAAAGATGTGGCCACTCAGGTTCCCTTTTATTCCTTCCCCTCTATCCTTAAACTGATCCCCTCTAATCCTCGATTCTGTACACCTTGGAAAAAGACTAAGAGCATTAACTCTAACCATACCCCTCATGATTTTATACAGCTCTATAAGGACTCCCTCAGTCTCTTACACATAAAAGAAAAGGTCCTAGCTTGTCCAACCTCTCCCTATAACTTAGACCATTGGGTCCTGGCAACCTCTTTGTAAATTTCTTCTGCACTCTTTCTAATTTCATAACATCCTCCCTATAACAAGGTTATAAAAACTGAATACAATACTCCAAGTGCGGCCTTACAAAGTCCTGTGTAACTGCAACATAAATTCCCAACTTCTATCCTCAATATCCTGCCTGATGAAGGCCAATGTGCCGAAAGCCTTCTTCACTGCCCTGTCAACCTGTGACTCTACTCTTAGAGAACCGTGCCCGTGAAAACCAAGGTCTCTCTGCCGACTGCACCCCTTAAGACCCTCCCATTCACCGTGAAACTCCTACCTGGATTTGAGTTTCCAAAATGCAAGACCTCACACATCTATATTAAATTCCATTTGCCATTTCTCGGCCCACTTCCCCACCTGATTAAGGTCCTGCTGCAATTTCTGATAAACTTCCTCACTGATCACGCTGCCACTTATTTTAGTATCATCTGCAAACTTACTAATCATGCCTTGTACATTCTCAACCAAATCATAGATAACAAACAGCAATGGACACAGCCTTCAGTCTGACCATCATCCTTCCACTAAACCCTCTGCTTCCGACGATCAACCCAACTGTGTATCCGATTGGACAGTTGCCCCAGCATTCCACGTGATGGAACCTTCCAGAGCAGCCTGCCATATGGAACCTTATCAAAGGCCTTACTGAAATCCATAGAGACAAAATTTACAGCTCTGTCCTCGTAAACCTTCTTGGTCACTTCATCAAAGAACTCTAACAAATTTGGGAAGCATGATCTCCCACTCACAAGTCTATGCTGACTGCTCTGAATCAAACCCTGTGTAAGTAATGGGTGCAGTCAATGTTATGTGTCCTTCATTGTAAGATGATTCGAGTACATAAGTAAAGCCATCTTCCTGCTGTTGTAGAGCCTTGCTGAGAGAGCATTTGGGGCGCTCTCTACAGATTTGATCTCCTTTGTAAGGAATGATCTCCTTACCACAGATACAGATGGCAGTATCATGAGGGTAGAGTGAAGAACCTGAGAGTTTAATCTGCAGAGCTGTTAAATCTGAAATGGTGACGCTGAAACACGAGGTGTAGCAGGTATATTTCCAAAAGACGCATTGATAGGGTGAGAAATTCCATACTTTACTCAGGATTGATTGATCTGATTTATTGTCACGTGTACCTCAGTACAGGGAAACACTTTATTTATGAGCAGTGGAGGCAGATCATAGTAAGCATGGCCAGGCAGATCATAGTGTGGAAATAGACTTGGACAGAGTAAGGCACACAGGTTACACTGAATAGGACGTGCACTCGACAAGATCAACATGAGAAAGATCAGCATTATTTGAACACAGAGAGTCGATTCATCAGTCTAACGTGACTTTCCTAATAGTTTATATGCCTAAATTAACTCTCCCCATGTTATTGTGCTGTTGGCGTGTGAACCCGTACTGAACGCCATGTTGTTCACAATCCCCAACATCAGCCACAATACCTTCGATCTGAAACAGGTAACCATTCCCACCAGCTTCCACCCTGCATAGAGAAAGGCTGGCTTCTCAGAGATGGAAGGTGCCTTCTTGAGACTTCACACAAGACATATGGCTTCCCTCCTCAACACTCGAAAACCACGTTAAAGTCCCACGTGTGTATCATGAGCAACGGAGCCAGGAGGAACAACGTGGAGCAGTCCGTCTGTGCAGCCTCTGCCCCACATGTTCATCATATTGGAGCATCAATCGGGAGACAGTGAGGAATGCCGATGCTGGAGATTGTAGTAGACAGTAGATTGCTGGAAAAGCACAGGTGGTCAGGCAGCTCCGAGGAGCAGGAGAATCCACGTTTTGGGCATAAGCCATTCATCACGAATCAGCATCAATTACCTCATTCTGTCCCTTTGCAAGTGCGTTGAGGGGGGAATGGCCTCCTCCTGCTCCTGTGTAAGAGACTGAAGGAGCTGAATGGCCTCATCCTGTTGCTGTGGAAGTGGCTTTAGGGGCTGAATGGCCTCCTCCTGTTCCTATGTAAGAGACTCAAGGGTCTGAATGGCTTCTTCCTCTTCCGATTGGACAGGACCTCGGGCCTGACTGGGTTACCCCTGGTTCCTGTTTGACAGCTCGATGTACTGACAAGTGTGATGATGCTGCAGGCTTTAGGAGGTTATTTTTATCCTGGTTTCTTTTAAGAGTGAGATTGAATGATCGTTACCAAACTGGTTAGTTAAGACCACTTGAGTAAACAGCAAGGGAGGCCTTGGGTTTATTTTAATGCAGCCTGAATGGGTGTGGCCAGCTCTCACAAGTTAGGATCTCTGGGTTTTGGTTTCTCAGTAACATCAGAAACTATTGGGGTCTGCACAGAGTTGGAATCTTCAGTGACTCTCACCTGGGTGCTACTCTCTCTGAATTTTCTCTTGGTACTGTTTTTAATTCCCGTATTAGAGAAATGTTTGTGACGATCTGTGTGTGAATTTTCCTTTCTGCAAGGGGCTGTGTTTTTGGGATTTTCCTATATTGGTACAGTTCATTAGTAATAGTTCCTTGATTTGTTATTCTGTTAACTTGTCTAATGGAATTATGATTTTCTAAATTCCTCTTTCTTTGCTTTCATTTTATCTTTCCCGTTTCAATAAATAGTGTTTAGCTTCACACCGAGTAGTTTGACCTGTCACATTGCATCTTGAACAGTCACTTTATATTCCCTTTAAAATAAAAAAAAATAGAGTCTAGGTGACCGCCTTCAAATATTTTCGAGGGGCTCTGGTGTGGTCTATCACACTAGACTCCTTCTCTTCCTGAGTAATAGGCTGGAGGCACTGAATGGGCTGTCCCTGTTCATCTCCAATCGTGTCAATGGGCTGAACGACTTCCTCATATTCCTGTGAAACTAGCGTGAGGTGCTGAATGAACTCTTGTTTTACTGTGGCAATGTGCAGTGACAGGCAGTGCTGGTAGATGAATGTTACGGACCATTTAACAGCACAAGTCTCAATGGAGTCTGGGTCTTGCTGCACACGGACACAGACCAGCTCAGGAGCTGAGGGGGGAACAAAATGTTCTGAACATTGTGGAATGTTCGGTGACCATCCCAACTTCTGATTTTATGGTGGGGAGGGTGGGGAGGGGAGACATTGATGAAGCAGCTGAAGCTGTTTGTGAAGAGGAAGCTACCCTGAGGATCTCCCACAGAGGTGACCCAGGACTGAGATGATGACCATCTTCCTTTGTGGTATGTTTGACCCCAAACACTGGAGAGTTTACTCTGATTCCCATTAAGTCCAGTTTTGTTAAGCTCCTTGATGTCAACAGAAGGCAACCACTGCCTTGATATCAGGGCCAGTCATTTTTACCTGAACCCTTGTCTCAACCTCTTGTGTTCGCATCAATAAGCCATGATATAGGAGCAGCAAGAGTTTTCTTCAAACAGGTGGCATTGAATGTCAGGATGTCTGTTCTCAAGAGTGTTCGGGAAGCTAGATGACTGAAAGTATTTGAAGAGGAGGCAGATGGATATTGACCGGACAGAGAAGTGAGGGCTATGAAGAATTGGATTTGAAAGAGAATTTGAGACCAAGAGCAGATCAGTCATGATCTTAGTGAAGGGCAAGGCAGGCTTGGGGGGCGAACGATCTGTTCCTGTTCCTGATGTTCTCCCATTCTGTTATTGGAGAGTTAGTGGGTGTTATTTTCATGAATGTGCAATTACTGAATATTGCAGTCAGGGAGACCAGAGGATTTTGTGAGCCAACTCTGGTTGAGGTATGGGGGCTGTATTCACAGTGAATCTGAGTGTACAACATGACCAACAAATGAAGCACAAGTTGCAGAGAGGGGAAGCTCTGTGAAGAGAGATGAGAGGCCTCTTTCATACCGAGCCTCGATTTTCCAATTACACTTCCCAAATCACTTCAAAGCATGTGTGACAGTATTGAGAGGCTGAATGGTCTCCTCTGTTTCTGTGCACCAGATTATAGGAGTAAGTGGCCGCCAACTGTTCCTGTCTAGCAGGTTTGAGGGGCTGAATGGAACACCGAAACATGGGACTGAGGAGCAGGAGTGGGTCATTAGATACTTTGAGCCTTCTCCACCAGGCACTAAGATTGTGGCTGTTCAGGTTGTGGTCTCAGCCCCACTTTCCTGTCTATATCCCATTATCTGTGACTCACTTCTCTGTCAAATATTTAACTGATGCAGCTTTCAATCAATGTGAACATAGAGGCACAATAAACTTCCAGTGAAGAGAATTCCCACTTGAAAGGTCCTTTCAGAATTATTCAACATCCTTCTTATAGAACCAGAGAGTCATGCAGAATGAAACTGACCCGTTAGTCCAATCTGTTCACTCCGATCAGATATCAAATCTGATCCAGTCCCATTTGCCAGCATTTGGTAAATATCTCTCCTCTTTCAGATACTTTTTAAATGTGCGATTGTAACCGCCTTCAGCACTTCCTCTGACAGCACTTCCTGTACACACACCACTCTCTCTGTGAAACATTTATCTTCAGGTCCCTTCTAAATCATTCGCCCTCTCCCCATCAACCTATGCCCTCTTGTTCTGGACTCCCCTATCCTGGAGAGCAGAACGTGGCTGTTTAGAATATCCATGCCCCTGATGGTTTTATAAACCTCTATAATGTCACCCTTCAGCCTCTGACACTCCAGGAGAAAGCACCTCAACCTAATCAGCCTCTCCCTAAAGTCAAACCTCCAGTCCTGGAACATCTGGGTAAGTTATTTCTGCAGAAAACCGAGTTGTACGCAGTATTCTTAAAGTGGCCTCACAACGTCCTGTACAGGTATAACATCCCACCACAACTCCTATACTCAATGCTCTGACTGATTAAGACAAATGTGCCAAATGTGCTCTGCACCACTCTGTCTACCTGCGAGTCCACATTCAAGGAACAATATACCTGCAGTCCTATGTCCCTTTGTTCTACAACAAACCCCAGGACCTTATCATTATGTGTATAATTCCTGCCCTGGTGTGCGTTCACAAAATACAAAACCTCGTATTTATCTAAATTGAACTTGCCCCTTTGTCCCATCTAATTGTGGTCTTGTACTCTGAGATAATCTACTACACCACCTTTCTGATGTCATCTGTAAATTTACTAACTATGGCCCCAATATTCACATCTAAATCCTTTACATAAATGATGAAATGCAGTGAACTCACTACTGATTCTTACAGCACACTGCTGCTCACAAGCCTCCAGGCTGAAAAATATCCCTCTTCCTTCAAGCCAATTGTGACGAGCTTCCTCTGTGTCTGATGTGACTGAAACTTACTAATCTGTCTACCAATCAGAATGAAATACTAGCTATGAAGAGAGGCTGAGTAAGTTCGGTTTACTTTCACTAGATAAAAGGAGATTGAGGGGGGACCTGATTGAGGTTTACAAAATCATGAAGGGTATAGACAGGGTGGATAGAGACGGGCTTTTTCCCAGTGTGAAGGATTCAATAACGAGAGGTCATGCTTTCAAAGTGAGAGGTGGGATGTTTAAGGGGGATACACATGGTAAGTACTTCACACAGAGAGTGGTGGGCATTTGGAACATGTTGCCAGTAGAGGTGGTAGAGGCAGGCACGGTAGATTCATTTAAGATGCATCTGGACAGATACATGTGTAGGTGGGGAGCAGAGGGATACAGATGCTTAAGAATTGACCGATAGATTTAGACAGTACATTTGGATCGGTTCAGGCTTGGAGGGCGAAGGGCCTGTTCCTGGGCTGTAAATTTTCTTTGTTCTTTGTTGTTTAAATGAACACCTTGCTGAAGTCCATATAGACAATGTCTACCAAACTGGCTTCATCAATCTTCTTTGTCGTCTCTTCAAAAAATTCAACCAAATTAATGAGACATGATTTCCCAAGCAGAAAGACACATTGTCTACCCCGATCAGCCCTTGCCTTCCCAAATGTATGTAAATGCTATCCCTCAGAATCCCCTCCAACAACTTACCCACCACTGACATCAGGCTCACCGGTCTACAGTTCCCTGGCTTTTGGGGTCACTGTTTCCTTTTCTAGTCCCACACCTCCACTGCTCACAACAAATATTAAATGTAACCAAGTTGGTGATATGGCCGATGATATCGGTCTCAGACTGGGTCAGGGTCAGTTTTAGGAACAAGTCAGGCTAGTTTCTTTAATCAGCTAAAACAACACGTTTATGATCCAGAGCAATGTTACTCAAACTATGATGGAAAGATGAATGGCAAACTGTTTGAGTATTGCAAATATATAATCAATGGCTTGGAAAGGGTGGACGCTAAGAAATTGTTTCCTTTACACCTTAGAATGAAAAGGGGTAAATTCAGAACAGAAATGCGGAAACATTTCTTCAGCCAGAGAGTGGTGGGCCTGTGGAATGCATTGCCACAGAGTGCAGTGGAGGCTGGGACGCTAAATGTCTTCAAGGCAGAGATTGATAAATTCTTGATGTCACAAGGAATTAAGGGCTTCGGGGAGAATACGGGTAAGCGGAGTTGAAATGCCCATCAGCCATGTTTAAATGGCTGAGTGGACTCGATGGGCCGAATGGCCTTACTTCCACTCCTATGTCTTATGGTCTAATATTTCCCTTTCTAAACACAAACACACAAACACACATGCAAACACACACACACACACACAAACACACACAGATTAACAAAATTTCTGCAATTTAATTTGAAAGAACTTTGTCCAGATATTATTGGAACTCATGACAAAAGTAAAAATTGAGATTGTCCAAAACGTTATTCTGCTTCTGAAGATATTGTACACACACAGCTGCTAGCAATGGGATTTCATCCTGGGAGAGTTGGATTTGGCTGAATTCCCTTTGCTTTAGGCACTGAGGAGATTCCAGTGAATTCTGGTCAGGATCACCCAAAGGGCAGCACGGTGGGCAGCACTGCTGCCTCACAGCACCAGGGACTTGGGTTTGATTCCAGCCTTGGGTGACTGTCTGTGTGGAGTTTGCACATTCTCCACTTTCCTGTGTGAGCTTCTAATGGGTGATCCAGTTTCCTACCACAAACTGTGTAGGTTCGGTGGATTGTCATGTTAAATTGTCTGTAGTGTTCAGGGAATTCTAGGTTAGGTGCATTAGTCAGGGGCAAATATCGGGAAATGGGTTGGGAAGGTTGGTATTGACTTGTTAGGCCGAAGGGCCTGTTTCAACACTGCAGTGATTCTATAAAAGTAACGATGACTGTAGAATTTTTTTTTTAGCTTGCACACATTGCTGTGATGAGGAACAATGAAGGAGAGAGTGTGTGATCGGCAATTCCTTCTCAGGCAGGTTACATTTTCTCCCTCTCTGAGCTGAATCACAAAGTAATGTCATCCTCTCCCAAACTGGACCATGTGAGGTCTCCTTGTACTTTGTCCAAACTATGTCTCCATCACATTACCTGTTCCATGTAGGTGCATCATTGCTGCTGTCATACACAGAGCCATACACTTAGCAGAAAATGGTCTCGACTGATTTGAAATATGTTTACATGGCCCTGCGTCATTAAAAAATAAAATATTTAATATATTCAGAATACCTGTTTTAAAATGACTGCATTTTTTAACAAATGCAGAAATTTCGGGAAAAGTTCGGCAGGTCTGTCAGTACCCAGATGCCTTTTACATGCTGTAGTTGTACCAGCCGCCATCACTTCCTCTGGCAGCTCATTCTGTATGCACACCACCCTCTGTGTGAAATGGTTTCCTTTAGGCCTCATCAAAATCTTTCCCCTCTCAATTCCAAACAATGCCGTCTAGTTTTGGACGCCCCTAACCTGGGGACAAACCCTGACATACTCACCCTATCCATGGCCATTTTGATTTTATAAACCACTACTGCTGCAAAATGTGACTCCAATGATCACGAATAGCTGTACTTTCAGTCATCCCGGGCCTAAATTCTGAAATTCAATGCTGACACCGCTCCCTTATCGATCAAGTCACAATTCTAAATCCATTTTAATCAGTTTGTTCAGATTTATCATGAGAAACTTCTGTGGGATTTACACCGAGACCTTTGCGCCCAGAGGTCGGGACACCAGCATCACTCAGCAATACCCATAAAGCTGTAACAGTATTCTCCTGTGTGTTAGTTCATCAGACTGTCCTGACATGATGTGACATACCTCTGAAACAGGCAGGACTGAAATCCAGGCCTTATAGTCCAGAGCTAGGAACACTACCACACAAGTTCAGGAATTGGAATCAAATCCAGAGTTCTGGCTCAGAGACAGGGACACTACCATACTCAGATTTTGGGTCATATATTATTGCCCACTTTCAGCTCGGTGTGGATTTATTATAATCAGGTTCCCATTACTGAACTACACAAAACCCTTTGTATTGTTAAACAAATGCAAGATATTTGTCTCAACTGTAGGATATTGAGTGACGTGCTATGCCATTGATTAATTGCTAGTATCTGTAGTCTGCAATATTTCGGAAAGAAATCCTGCAGAAACACTCTGCCCAATGAAGGGTCTCAAATGGATATTTATTACTGAACAGCAGAGACGAAGGAAGAGCTTAATTTCTGACCCCCAAACACCGATCACTATTACCCACCTCTAACGTGCGACTGCCCTTTTCGTAAAACCATGAAATGACACCAGGCCGGTGATTACTGTCCAGCCTCTCCTCCCCACTGACTGTGTCTGCAATCTGTCCCTCCTCCCCCTAACCACACAAGGCAAACCAAGCTCAGGGTCTTTGTGAAAATCAAGGCCGGAGTGTGCAGGCCGTCTGGAGAGGAATGGGCGTTTTAAAATTGAAGGGGGAGGGGAGATGGCAGTAATATCACACAACGGGCAGAGGGGTGGCTGATGGAGCTTAGTTTGGATTAATGTGCGGTATTGGATTTGGTAAATCAAACAACAGCAGGACCTATACAATGAAAAGTAGAGCCTTTGGCAGTGCTATAGAATAGACACCTAGGCCGTCAGGTATAATTCTTTAAAATTTGCATCTCATATAGATAGTGCGGTTAAGGAGGTGTTTAACACACTTGTTTTCATTGGTCAGACCCTTTGAGTATTGGAATGGGGATGTCATGTTGAGGATGTACAGGACATTGGTGAGACCTCTACTGGAATACTGTGTCCAGTCTGGTCATCCTGCCCGCTCATTCCATAGGTACACCACCTTCTGGGTGAAAAAGCTGCCCTTTAGGTCGCTTTAATGTTTCCTCTCTCACCTTAAAACCTCTGCCCTCTAGTTTTGGTCTACCCAACCCTTAGAAAATATCTTGACTATTCACTTTGATATTATTGACCTTGATATTACTCAGCTGGAGAGGATTGAGAACCGATGAACCTGGATGTTGTTGGGAATGCAGCGAGTGAGCGATAAGGAGAGGCTGGGTATGCTGGGACTTTTTTCACTGGAGAGGATGAGGTTAAGGGGTAACTTCACAGAAGTTTACAAAATAATGAGGGGTACACATAAGCTGAAGGGCTGATGTCTTTTCCCTAGCGTTGGGGATTCAAAACTGAGGGATATTTTAAGGTGCGAGGAAAAAGATTTACAAAAGTCATAAGAGTTAATTATTTTAGACAGAATCTGGGTTGTGTGTGGAATGAACTTGCAGAGCAAGTGGTGAAAGCAGGGACAGTTACAACGTTTAAAGGACATTTAGATCAGTACATGTATAAGACATCAGTTTGGATGGTGCTGTGAGCAGCTGCTCTCTCCTTCCCCCTCTCTGAATGAATCCCTGTTGGTTTTCACCCTCTGCCAATGCCTTGCAGTGGCGTGGGGAGGCCAGCAGAGGGTGGCGTTGCATCACTTTGAGCACCACAGAGACTGCAAGACCAGCCCCACACACAGACACACACATACACTGACAGGAATTGTTTGGATATGGCGTGAAGCTCATCTAAGTTAAATGAAACATAAAGAAATGCTCAATTTGCCTCGTAAACTATTAAAATATGAGGGACAGAGAACTCCCAAATTCCACTGTTTAAATAAAAACATCAATTTATTTTTTTATTTTGAAAGTGAACACTTTACATCAAAAATTCACAACTCTGCGACCCTCTTTCACAGAACTGCTTATTACCCGAGTAGAAAGTGAGGACTGCAGATGCTGGAGATCAGAGCTGAAAATGTGTTGCTGGAAAAGCGCAGCAGGTCAGGCAGCATCCAAGGAACAGGAGAATCGACGTTTCAGGCATAAGCCCTTCTTCAGGAATGAGGAAAGTGTGTCCAGCAGGCTAAGATAAAAAGGTAGGGAGGAGAGACTTGGGGGAGGGGCGTTGGAAATGCTATAGGTGGAGGGAGGTTAAGGTGAGGGTGGTAGGCCGGAATGGGGTGGGGGCGGAGAGGTCAGGAAGAAGATTGCAGGTTAGGAAGGCGGTGCTGAGTTCGAGTGATTTGACTGAGACAAGGTGGGGGGAGGGGAAATGAGGAAACTGGAGAAATCTGAGTTCATCCCTTGTGGTTGGAGGATTCCCAGGCAGAAGATGAGGCGCTCTTCCTCCAACTGCCGTGTTGCCATGGTCTGGCGATGGAGGAGTCCAAGGACCTGCATGTCCTTGTTGGAGTGGGAGGGGGAGTTGAAGTGTTGGGCTACAGGGCGGTTGGGTTGGTTGGTCCGGGTGTCCCAGAGGTGTTCTCTGAAACATTCCACAAGTAGGCGGCCTGTCTCCCCAATATAGAGGAGGCCCCATCGGGTGTAGTGGATACAATAGATGATGTGTGTGGAGGTGCACAGATCCACACATGGGGATGGTGAGGATACGGCGTGAAGCTCATCTGGTAACTTCAATGACACAAAGAAATGCTCAATGCGCCTCGTAAACTGTTAAAATATGAGGGACAGATCCGCCAACTCCACTGTTTAAATAAAAACATCAATTTATTTTTTTCACTCTGAAAGTGAACATTTTCCATCAACTATTCACAACTCAGGGACCCTCTTTCTCTTAACTGCATATTACCCGACTCCAGCTCTATAGCAATATACTGTTTCTGGGTCTGCCATCCTCTCATATCACAGGAGCTTGGCAGCTCTCAGTTCAGAACAGCATTCACTCTCTCTTAAAGGTACAGTACACACTTTCAACTTCATCACATTAAACCCTGATGAAGTGGATAAGTGGGACCTAACTGGATTTCTCTTGCTCCGTGGTTTGTCAATAATTCATCTACTCTATCTGGTATGTGTCAGGACTTCTGTTGCTCCATTGACAGCATGTCATTATTCGACTCTGTCCGTGGGAATATATCAGTATTTCACTTGCTCAGACTTGTGTATGTGGGGCAGGATTTCAGTTGTTTCATGGGGACTGTGACAGTATTTCAATCTCAATGTTTGTAGATGGCACCGAACATGGAAGAACTCTGAAATCAATGGAAGACAGTGTGGAACTCTAACACGACAGTGACACGTTGGTGTAGTGTTCAGTTATAAGGCAGATGGGGATCAATGCAGAGCTATGTGAGGTGATGTACTGTGGTAGGAATAACATTGAAAGGCAGTTTAATACAGGCCGTACAGTTATAAAGGGGCTGCAGGAGCAGAGAGCGCTGGGTGTATATGAGCACAGATTATTGAAGATATCAGGACGAGTGGGGAGAGCACTAACTCTCACAGACTAGTTTCAGTATCTGAGCTGTTTACAGGGGGAGGTGTAGGAGGGAGTCTCTGTGCTCCCTCCCCGGAAGGTGGTCGTGACGATGTATTGTGAGCCCACCCTCCTGCCCACCGAGACCATGGGGATTCCATTTGTACCAGCTCGACACAAAAGGGAGACGGCATCAGGGCCACAGCTTCTAAGTTGTGCCGGGGGGAAACGGAGTTGCCAGTGGGTTTAAAGTGAGAATTGCCCTTCGCTGAACATTGCTCCTGACTCGGTCGGTGGGACATGGATGTTTCAGAATCTCCACACGAGGCGTCCCGGTCTTCTCCGACTCGTACCAGGGTCCTCCCCACGTGGTGGGGGGAAGGGGGTGAGGGAACGGATATCGGGCACTCCACCACCCGGATAGGCCCTCCCTGTCCTATTCCAGGCTTTTTCTCCTGGAATGGGAGAAAGGGAGGGAGGGAGTGAGGGTGGGAGTGGGTGGCCCTGCTGTTAGTGCTGGTTTAGGTGAAGGGGACGGGGACATAGTGAGGGGTCTGGAGGGAATCAGTTCACAGTGTTGTATCCATGCAGTGTTATTAGCGTGGGGGGGGGGGGGGGTAAAGTGGAGGGAGGAGGACGACAGGGGGAGAGAGAGAGGGAGAGAGAGAGATCACGGCGGGGTGGGATGGTGCTTTACCTTTTATTCGGTGAGTGTGAGGGAGCAGACAGAATACAGTGACCTTTACCCTGACAGAGTAGGGAAGATTATTGATGCTTGTCCTGTACTGCTGGGCATTTCCTCAGACCCCAGATACTGCACTGAGCTGGGTGGGGAGCTCAGACCATGATCAGTGGGTCTGGTGGTGTGGACCCTCTGGGAAGAGAATGGTCTCCCTCTGTACTAGCCCATCCACCAGGACCTCCGTGCCCCTGTCGACAAACCGCAGTGTAATTGCCCCTTATCCCCCATGCTCAGGGTAAACTGCACCGGGCAGCTCCGAACTGAGAAAGCGCAACCGTGTGCTCATTGGCCTTTTATAGATTGCCCCAGTGTCAGGGAACGATGAATATCCAGGGTCACCCGGGAGATGGTGAGTACCTCCAGCCATGATGGGTGGGAGAATCGGGCTGGTATTGAATGAGAGGGACACCATGGGGTGGGCTGGGTTGTTAATGAGGTGAGTTTGATCCGATAGCACCAGGAAACTAGCTCAGCCTCGTGCAGATAATCGTTCTGTCAGACGAAGGGAAAATGTCACTGAGACAGGTTTTTGTTTGATTCAGCCCAGTGCATCATAGATTCTGTTGAAACAACTCCCATTTACAAAGCTGTAGTACAAATGCTCAAATATCCCATTTGCCCATCTTTCCTGGGAAGACAGGCTCATGTTACAGGATGATATCGAAGTGTCTACATTTCTGCATTCTGAAACCTGGGAACAAATTCTTCCATGACACTGTCTCTCAGTCTCCCCCTCTCTGTCTATACCCCAAACCCCTCCCATGTGGTGATATTTAAACTGATTCCCCCGCCTGGTCTCTCTGGCAGTGATGTTCACACACACAGCACCCCCTTGTCAGGGCAGAATGGAGATATGGAGCTGTAAATGGGTGAAGCTGTACATCCTGTCAGTTCCAGAACGGGCTGCAAGTTTCCCCCACACTGGGCAGGGATCTAACACAGTGTTACTGAGCATTGCACTGGGGCAGTGTACACAGTCCTACATGCTGGGAGGGTAACTGCTCCTGGGTTACAGATCAACGTACGGGGGTGGGATACACAGTCCGACATGCTGGGAGGGTAACTGTCCCTGGGTTACAGATCAATGTACTGGGGTGGGGTACACAGTCTTACATGCTGGGAGGGTAACTGCTCCTGGTTTACTGATCAATGTACTGGGGTGGGGTACACAGTCCTACATGCTGGGAGGGTAACTGCTCCTGGGTTACAGATCAATGTACTGGGGTGGTGTACACAGTCCTACATACTGGGTGGGTAACTGCTCCTGGGTTACAGATCAACGTACTGGGGTGGGATACACAGTCCTACATGCTGGGAGGGTAACTGTCCCTGGGTTACAGATCAATGTACTGGGGTGGTGTACACAGTCCTACATGCTGGGAGGGTAACTGCTCCTGGTTTACTGATCAATGTACTGGGGTGGGGTACACAGTCCTGCATGCTGGGGGGGGGGGGCGGGGGGGGGCGGGGGGGGGTGGTTGGTGGCGGATGGCTCCCGGTTTACAGGGGGAGAGGTGATAGGTCAGAGACGAGGGTGGGGTGGATGGGGGTAAGTTGATTGACAGGTCAAGGTGTTCCCCAGAACATTCCGTTCCCGACATTCTATAACTGACATTCCCCGGAACGTTCTGTCCCTGACATTCTATAACTGACATTCCCAGGAACGTTCTATCCCCGACACTGTTTGTGAACGGCCGGACGTCAGTGAATTGAACAAACGATAAGATCCCGAGGGAAGAGATCCCGTTCCAGAGAGAAGGAGACACTGTTCCAAAGGCCCCTCAGGCAGATAAAGGGGGGAATACGTTTTCCCTGCGTTTACATTTCTTCACGACACAGGATCGACCACAATTTAGACCAAAATACAGGAATTCACAAACTCCGTTTGTCTTCAGGAAACTGGGAGAGTATCCTTCAGGACAGCAACATTCCCACCCTCCGTATTAGGAACTGGGAAGGAGTGACCTGTGTCTGCTCTCGAGTGATCGAGTGTGTGGGAATGTTCTAGAAACTATCTGTCCTCATGGATGTGTCTCTGTGTGTTTGGGGAGGGAGGGTTTCTTGTGGTTTATGTCATATTTTTGTCAGTAATTCCGACCTTCCCATTTGTTATTCCAGCTCCAATTATTTTAATAAATCCCTGAATACAGGGACACATTTTAAAATCTCACTGGGTCCCCAATCAAACGGGTCCCATTGCCTCCAGGCTGATGGATAATGGGTTTGTTTTCCTTCCTCACAGTTAACGTAGTGACCATCTACGTCCTACTTTATAAAGATTGTGGATTGTCTCCATGTGTCAGACGTTACCTGGCGGCCATGGCAGCGGCGGATCTCCTGGTCATTATCCTCGACCTGATCCTGAGACACATTCCCATTGTTTATCGGGAAAAGTTTTATTTCCTGGAGTACTCCGTCCCCGTATGTAATATCCACGCCGTCCTGCTTTATGCAGCCACTGACTGCTCTGTCTGGTTCACCGTCACTTTCACCTTTGATCGGTTTGTGGCCATTTGTTGCCAGAAGCTGAAAAGTAAATATTGCAGTGAGAAAACGGCGGCTGTGGTTCTGGGAGCAGTGACTGTGCTGAGCTGTTTAAAGAACATTTCCTGGTATTTTATTCTCTCGGCTCGGTATTGGCTGATGAACCTCCCCTGGTTTTGTGAGGTAACAGACGCTGTTCTATTCTCCAGTGTCTGGGCCACAATCGAGTTCCTCCACCACATTCTAACCCCGTGTGTCCCATTTCTCCTGATTCTGCTGCTCAATGTTCTCACCGTCAGACACATTTTGGTGACCAGCAGAGCCCGCAGGAGACTCCGCGCTCACACCAATGGGGACGCTCAGTCTGACACTGAAATGAGAAACCGAAAAAAATCCATCATTTTACTGTTTGTGATCTCGGCCAATTTCATCCTGTTATGGTCAACGTTAATGCTGTATTCTATATGGTTCCGGATGTGGGATATTGGGTATTACTCTTTGAATCTCGATTTCTTTGTTCAGGAATTGGGCTTCATGCTGCAGCTCCTCAGTTGCTGCACAAACACCGCGATTTATGCCGTGACCCAGACTAAGTTCAGGCAGCAGCTGAAGAATGTGCTTAAATATCCCTTCACCCAAATCCTTCCATCCATCAAATTCCCTCATTAATCACACCATCCGGGATTTTCTCATTTCAGTTCAGTGTTTCAGGGATGGAGCAGCCTGTCGCTCTGGTAACAGACTGAGGGTAGCGCTGGTTTGTCCATCCTTATCCCACAGTGGGGTAACAGGGAAACATTTCAATGTTTCTCACAACTCAGGGGCCAGTGAGAAAAGGCACCATCCGACTGTCTGTATCCATCACTTCCATTTGTAACCAATAAAAATGTTGATTAAAGCGTGCCGAGCAGCAGAGTGACCAATGTTGTTGTGTGTCTTTGTGTTGAAGAATCTGAGCTGGAGAGAGACAGACTCAGCCCCAAGTCCTGGTCCTCAGGGAAGGGGAGGGCACCGCGCCCTGAGCTCAGGAGTTGGGTTTAACTCCCTCTGACTCCCCCCATTCCAACCTGGCCTCCACATTTCCTCACCCCCACTTTTCCTCCTCAATTCTCTCCATCTCTCCCTTCCTGCACAATCTCTCTTTCTCACCACCTCTCCCTTTCACTCTCTCTGGTCCCCTCTCAGACAGCCCCCAACCCCAGTTTCTCCACCTGCCTCCGCTATTCTTTCTGCCTCACTCTCCCCCCCTCTCTCTCACACCCCCAACATGAGTTTATCCACCTGCCTCCATTCTTCTCTCTCACCCTCACTCTGTCTCTCTCTCTCTCTCCTGCCGTCTCTATCTCCTTCTCACAATTCTGGCTGTACCCCATTTTCCCCACCTCACACTTCCCACATCTCTCGATCATCTCACATCCACACGCCCCCCCCCCCCCCACAAGCAGACTCACCACCAACCTGCAGTCTCTGGGTCAGAGGGAGAGGGAAGGACCAGGGAGACAGAGTGTGTCAGAGAGAGAGAGAGTAAGGGCGGGACAGAAGTAGGGAGATTCAGTTCGAGAGATACGGAGGGTGGTGGGGAGAGAGAGACCAAGATAGGGGGATCGAGAGTGAGAGAAGATGGAGAGGGAGTGAAGGAGCAATGAAAGACTGACAGAGAGAGAGGGAAGGGAGAGAAAAGGTGAGGGAGGGAGAGAGAGAGAAATAGGGGAGGACATAATGAGAGAGGGGTCAGAGAGAGAGGGGACAGAGAGAGAGGGTGACAGAGAATGAGGGGGATAGAGAGAGCGAGGGAGACAGAGAGAGAGGGAGACAGAGAGAGAGGGAGACAAAGAAAGAGGGGAACAGAGAGGGGAACAGAGAGAGTGGGGGACAGAGAGAGAGAGGGGGGCAGAGAGAGAGGGGGGCAGAGAGAGAGGGGGCAGAGAGAGAGGGGGCAGAGAGAGAGCGAGAGTGAGAGGGGGCAGAGAGAGAGAGGGGGACAGGGAGAGGGAGACAGAGAGAGAGGGGAACAGAGAGAGAGGGGACAGAGAGAGAGGGG